>NC_052360.1:70509006-70560450 GCF_009727055.1 Benincasa hispida | reverse complement strand
TTGCGATCGCATGCGCCAATTGCGTTAAAGCAGCTAATTTATGTATTTTGAGCAGGAAAATGCGTTGGCGCAAGGCAGAATTGAGGTCCAAGGAATTCAGCATCCGAGTGCAGTAGAAAATTGCGACCGCAATGCTATTCGATCGTATGCGCTCGCGAAGATCTGCTCAAGAAGGTGGCCACATAAAGACGACACATTAAGGTGAAAGCTTAATAAAACATGATGGGATGGAAAGTTGATGACGGTCGAATCCAAATTTAGTTGACAAGCCATTAACGACGCACTGTAGCAAGTACACTCAACTTTTCGATGACAATTAATCAGCGCATCAGATAAAGATTTAATGAAATCCAATCAGTGCAATCATTTGAGAGAAAAGCTTCTTCACCTTGATCTCTATAAATACCGAAGGCCACCATCGATAAGGGAGTTTAGCTATATAAAGAGTTTGCCATATAGAAGATAGTTAGACGTTGTTCATAGTTTTCATATACTTAGAGGCAGAGGCGAGTGAAGAGAAAAGACAGCGGAAGATTGTTCCTGGTCATCTCGAGAGAGTGTCGGGAAGCATTGAGAACAGAAAGAGGGCCGACTCTTACGAGAGCAAGAATAATCTTTTGGGCAAAGTAGAAAAAAACGCAGTGTAAAAGCCTTGAAAAGCAAGACATTGCTACCAGGCTCCCTATCCTTACTTTTCGTTGTCATTCTGTATTTTGATTTCATTTATAAAATGTCTTGCATCTCTACATCTGTTCACTCTCTTTTCATTAGGCATGAGTAACTAAACTTCTGAATGGGTTGAGAAACACTTAGCTAGCATGACATAAGATCTTCATTTTATGCGATCATCTTGTCTTATGTATACGTCCATCACCTTTTTAGAGCTACTCGAGAGAGAGTCTAAAGAAAGAACAGACTTAAGAGAGCTAGGTTAGAATCTAGGCTTGAGAAAGTTAGATTAGAACCGCATAAGCAAAAGATAGAAACTTAGAGATAAGTTCTATTTGCTAACATGCATCGCATGCACCCTAGAAATAGGTTATGATAGTATGTGGTCGCCTTGTGTATGTGTGTGTCATTCATCATCGCATAGACAAGAATAGAGGCTTAGACATAAGTCTTATAGACATCATCGTATACATCGAACGCGTCCTAAAATTAGGAGCTATAGCATTTACATTGAGAGATGACCTGTTGTTGTATGTGTGTAACATGATCGCATAACGTGTACGCAATCTTAGGAAGTGTTAGCTAAATCCCTTCTCAACTCGTTCCTCGCATACTCATTGTAACTTTTGCTGTTATTAACTCTTTCTCAATTATGCCGCATAGAATTTACACGTTAAACAAACATACCAACCAACTCATTGTTTTATTTGTCACCACAAAGGAATCAGAAATCATCGTCGCATACTGTCTCCATAGTCTCTGTATTCGACCTTGGGCTTACCAAGTAATCTAGTAGGATTTATACTTGGATTTTGCTACGAAAACTTGCATGTACAACTTATACACCACCATCACAATATACACCATTATTTCATCATATTCACGAACGTATCAAGTTTTTGACGTCGTTGTCGGGGACTACGGCAGTACATATTGTGCTAATGGTAACTTTTTTTTTATTTTCTTTGCAGCTTTCCATCTCTGTGCACTGCCTCTCCTTTGGTAAGGGAAAAAGTGGGCGTCGTATGAGCGATGAACAAGCTCCTGAGCCCGATTATGACCCCGAGATTGAGAGAACTTTCCAAAGAAGAAGAAGAGACAACCGCCTACATCAACAACAAGAGAGAAATCCCAACATGGCGGAGCAACAAGAAGACAGAGCATCAAATGCAAATAATATCATGGTGAACCCCATTCTCTTGGCAAACGACCGTAATAGACCCATTTGGGACTATGCGTCGCCCAACCTTTATGATTTCTCACCAGGAATCATGAGGCTAGCCTTGGATGGATCGAGGTTCGAGATGAAGTCGGTGATACTGCAAATGATTCAAACTGCCGGACAGTTTGGCGGTAGGCGAGGCAAGGATCCACACGCCCACCTCCAGATTTTTATTGAAATCTGCAATACGTTTGTGTTCCCAAACATCTCCGCTGAAGAGGTTAAACTAAGTTGTTCCCATTTTCGTTGTGTGACCAAGCACGGAAATGAGCTTATTCTCTCGAACCAGGGGAGATTAATGATAACTTGTAGAAATACAAGTTATTTATGCCACCTTATCTAGATATTGCGGCCAAAAGTTAGTAATTATGCGCCAATTGTATGAAAATTAACGTAGTACGACAATAATTATAAATGTTTGCAATTACACCCACTAATGCCAAAAAGATGGAGGACAAGCCAAACTTTACTCTGTTTTGCAGGAGACCAAGTCACTGCGTGCACTCAAGGCTCATGAGAAACTAATCAGCGCATCTCTACCACATTGCACCCGTTGATCAACCATGAAGAGACGAATACCGAAGTAACGGCACAATACGACAGTCGGTCCAGAGTTATGCTTCGACCGCATGCGGTAATAAAAACAAACACCGCATGCAAACCCATGATCAAAGATGCAGCTGTGCAACGCAAAGGCGGAAGATTGAGACACGTGTACAACTAACCGTTGTGCAGATTTGACAGTTCGATTGCATAGCAGAAGGAATAATATCCCTCCATCTTTGGAATTTCCATAACAAAAGTGGGGACCACAAGGCCGGAATCAAAGGATCTGCTCCTATAAATTCCCCAGTGATTTCAGAGAAAAATATGCTATTTTATACTGGGCTAAGTGATGTAAGATTTTAGAGAGAAAAAGGCTGAGCTGAGTGCTGAAAAGAAGAAATCCGGGAAGAGAAAGAGATAAGGCCAAGAGGTAAATCTCAGATCCGACCAACTGTATACCCAATCGAAGCTTTGTGTAGAGACCCCTACTACCAGTGGACGCAAAGCCTGAGAGAGAAGCTCTTCCTACCATCGAAACCATCCTATCCGGCAAGCAGATCTCCATCGAATCTGTGCCAAGACATTGGCACCAGATTGTATCTGCTCTATCTCTCTTTCATTGTATTCCATATTTTCTTTATCTCTTCATTCACACATCATGTATCAAACACTTAGTAGAAATATTGAATGTTTTTGATAGATTTCGTTTACCATTCTCTTTCTGTTTCCGTTCACCCATTTAGTCACTTTCTTCATGATGTTTTCTTAATCCCTTGATAAGCAATATGAATCACCAAGAACTTAATATGTATTAAAGTTTAAAATACGTTTAGCTAAAGTATGTTAGACGGCATCTTCACTTGTGAGAGCAGAAGTGAAGATGTCATTCTGATCTATCGAGAGAAGGTCAGAAGATTGCGTTAATTAAAGCGAGTAGTACTTCCAGACATGGAAGCAACCTTACGTTCATTACGTTATACTTTGTTTCACTACAGACATGTGGGAAACGCGGCCGATCACTGAGAGGTGTACGCCAAGAGAAGAGCGGAACAGTAATATACCTTCAATTCAATTAAGAACTTGCGTTGTTTGTAATACTTATCTTTCTCTTTCTAATCTGTTCACAAGACTTGTCGTCGCATCCCACGTCTTTGCACAATTTTCACAGCCAGCCTTAATCCTAGTATCTTGTGCATAAAGCCTGTATCTTGTAACATCTAACTTAGGTTTATTGCATTTTTATGTTTTATCGCATTTTTACCGCCTTCCCTTATTTTATTGCAATTTACATACTGTACACACCTTTTATAAAGAATTGAAAAACCCAGTCGCATATACCATGAATATATCGCAATAACTGACACCACTTCCCCGTGTTCGACCTCAGATCACACCGAGAAAGTTGCCGTGGAATTACTCTTGGTTCCATCGTAAGGAAACTTGTGACAACGCAGGGCATACTACTTAAGCATCTTTAATTAACGCATAAATCGTAGTAGTATCGCATCATCATGAGCATTGAATATCATACATACAATACCCACGTTATAGTTACATCGTGGGAACATGTAGTAGAAAAGTTCATGAAGAAGTACTTCCCCCCGACAGAAAATGCAAGACAGAGAAGCTGATCACTAATTTTGAATAAGATATCGACGAATCGCTCAGTGACGCCTGGGCGAGGTTTAAGCAGCTAGTGCGAGATTGTCCGCACAATGGCTTACCAGATTGTCTACAAATGAAAATATTTTACCATGGTTTGAACCCTGTATCTTAGATGGCTGCCAATGCAGCAGCAGCTAGAGATCTGCTTGACAAGATATGCGGTGAGGCTAAGAACATACTTGATTGCATTTCGAAAAATCACAAAGACTGGAGAGAAAGCGATCAACAACTGAGAATTAAAGATAGTGACACAACTAATGGGACCATTGCATTCTTACAAAACCAAATGAATGTGATGATGAATCTAATACAAGGCATCGCAATCAATAGCACAGGAATGCATAATGGGTAGGTCAACGCAATCACTCAAACGACCACGAATTGTGTCACCTATAGAGAAGCACACCTGATTGAAGAATGCCCAAGGAATCCGCAGTCAATATGCTTCATAAAGAATAACCCTTTCTCTGATATGTACGACCCCGGGTGGAGAAACCACCCCAATTTCTCATGAAAAATCAACAACAAAGCTATCAACCTAGGTGTAAAAAGAAGGACCACAAAGATTTTTCCCGTGAACAACCGATCAACCACAAAATCAAGCTAGTAGTTCGCAGGCGCCGCAATCTTCATCTCTAGAGAGCTCACTGAAGCAGTATATTGAGAAGAATGAAACAGTACTCCAGAATCAAGCGATGTGTATTTGCAATCTTGAAATTCAAATAGGACAAATTGCAAGCGAGCTCAAAAGTAGACCGCAAGAGGCGTTACTGAGCTCGACTGAGCTCCCTCGCAACTCTGGGGGTACAGGAAAGGAATAATGCCTATCAGTCTCCTTGCTAGGCGAAAAATTGACAACAGAAGAAGGGGAAGAGCCTAGCAGAACCAACCCGAATGCAGTGAAAACCAAGAACCCGTTGACACATAATTCAGAAGAGCCCAAGAAGATGAACCCAGAAGATGCGTCCACCTTCAACTCTCTAGAACACGAAATAGAAGAAGTACAACCACTACCATTCCCGCAAAGATCGAAAAAGAAACAGAATTATGAAGAAAAGATCGCTACAGTGGCAGTAAGTAAAGGTTAAATACTATGATCCCACAAAAAATGTGCGACCCAGGAAGCTTTACGATACCCTGCCCAATTGGAGGGGTCTACATTGGTCAAGCACTATGCAATCTTGGGGTGAGTATAAACTTAATGTCGCTATCAATTCTCAAACGATTGAATATGGGAAAACTAACGCCCATGACGGAGACTCTCTTGCTTGCAGATAGATCCCAAGTACACACCAAGGGAGAGTTGAAGGATGTCGATGTCTCAATTGACAAATTCATTTTACCGGCAGACTTCATCATTCTGGATCATAAAGCGGACGAAGATGCGCCTATCATATTGGAACNCGATGTCTCAATTGACAAATTCATTTTACCGGCAGACTTCATCATTCTGGATCATAAAGCGGACGAAGATGCGCCTATCATATTGGAACGACCATTCCTATCGACCAATCGCGCTCAAATTGATGTACACAAGGGAGAAATCGTGATGAACGTTAATGGGAAAAAGCTTCGGATTGAGGCAATCAAAATCCCGAAGATCGAGAAAAGAAGAGAAAATCGCCTTGGACGTAAAGAGCCCAGATTGAAAGGAATAAACATTCCTTATGTTGTCATGTGATTCAAATTTATCAGGGACACAATCGTTTTGAAGTATCCTCTGAAATTTTCAGTTCATGAACTCAATTCTACCTTTTTATATATCAGTTATCATTTCCATATCCTTTTTACTCTTGGCATAAAAAAAAAGGGATGTGATTGTGGTGAACGATTTTGGTAACTCTGTCGTTTATATTTTTTACCTCTCAATTTTTTTTTTTACAACAATCGAGGTGAACGATTACAGTGGAGTTACACGATAATTGAAAGATGCGGCTAAGACGTTCAGCCATCACAATTGAAGAAATCAGATCACCGCAAAGAAGGATGCAATCACAAATGATACGGGCAATAGAGTAAATTTGGGGGTTTTATATATCCTTGACTTTGTTTATTCCAAATTTTGCACTCTCGCATCTCATTTTTTAACTGTGATAATTTTACCATCACATCCTCTTTAGTCGGCATAATCATTAAATATTGATTAATTTAGTAAGTCACCGCATTATTTTTCTCTACCAATTATGATTTCAATAATGAAACACATGCTTCTATTTCTCATCGCATGTACTAGAATCAACTTAATTTTAGGACAGTCAATTCACAAAATATTTCTAGAAGTTAGTGGTCCAACAACTTTCTTTCAAATTAACTTTTACGAAACCTCCTAAGAGCATCACATGAATTCTTTCAATCTTTTAGCAATGGGGACATTGCTGTATTTAAATTTAGGGGTACGGTATTTATTTTCAACCTTGCTACTTTTAGGCTTCTCTAAAAAAAAAAGAATCATAACATTGCGATCGGATCCTACTCGTAGTTGGATGTCCGCATGACACACGTGGAGGCAGCCAAAACGAAGGTAGGAATCGTGATTCAACGCATTAAATAAAATGATCGCAACTCCAACTGCAAAATGGGCATAAGTTTAGACTGAGAAAGACGCCTTACTCGTAGTTGGATGATCGCATGACACATGTGGGGCAAGCAAAAACGAAGGCTTAGGCACTCGGATTCAGCGCAAGGTCATAGAAAAAATATCTAAACTACGTAAGGATAGAAATCATTCGAAAACAACCCCATTTGAAAAAAGTTTTTTTTGAAATAAATCATGTGATGCCCTGGATACAAGTAAAGTCTTTTTAAGGTTAAACTTGCGGTCCCTAAATTTAAGAAATATTTTAAGAAGAGACTTGGATAGAAATTAAGGAGATTTAGTACATAGGAATTTGAATAAGGCACTCGAGAAATCTAGGAAAGAAAAAGGCGACTAACTTTCTAGAGAAATATTTAGTTTTATGCTTGAGGACAACATTGTTTTAAATTTGGGGGTGTGATAACGGGTAGAAATGCAAGTTATTATAATGCAAAGATATAAAACAATGTAGGATTGTGATTGTTTATTTTATGAGGTGAAATTAATGAAATGAATTGCGGTGATGGAAATGCATTGAGCAACAAGTTTTCTAAGCAGAATCCAAGTATAAATCCCACTGAGTTTTCTGGCAAGTCCAAGGTCATAACTTAGGAACTTGGGAAACGATATGCGCGGTGATAATTTTTAAGAAGACTTTGCAGTTAACACATAATCAACCGAGTTCTAGGGTCTGCTTGTTTGCTATATAAAAAGTACTCCGCGCATTTCAACAAAAAGATTGATTATGCGGTAGATACACTGAGTATGTAGAGGAACGGGTTGAGAAGGTCTTTAGCTAGTATTTCCCGGGAATGTGATCAAACTATGCGATCATGCTACACTCATGCGACAACAAATCATTTTCCAATGCAAATACGGTGCTCTTAGTTCTAGGACGCATGTGATGAATGCGATAATGTCCATAGAGCTTATTCCTAAGTCTCTACTTTTTGCCTATGCGATGATGCAAGATTCACACAATGACAAGGTGACCGCACACAATCTTAACCTATCTCTAGGATGCATGTGATTCATTAATAGCAAACAGTGCTTATTCCTATACTCCTATCTCTTGATTATGCGTTCTAATCTGACTCTCCCAAGCCTAGACTCTAACCTGACTTTTTCAAGCCTGGATTCTATCCTTAAACTACCCTCTCGAGTATCTCTAATGGACGAATGATGCATACATAATACAAGATAATCACATAGAATGAAGATCCCCAGTTATGCTAGTTAAGTGCTTCTCAACCCATTCGATAGATTTAGCTACTCATGCATAATAAATAGAGAGTGAACAGATATAAAGAAGTAAATTTCATTTCTATAGATAAGTCTAAGTACAAAATGACAATGGAAGATAAGGATAGAGAGCCTGGTAGCAATCCCTTGCTTCCTAAGGCTTTTACACTGTTAACTCTATTCTATTCAAAAGATATTCCTGCTTTCGCAGGAGTTGGCCCTCTCTCTGATCTCGATGCTTCCGGCACTCTTCCAAGTTCACCGGAATGATCTCTCGATACAATCTCGCTTCTCTCGCTTCTGCCTTAAGTAAAAGAAAAACTAAGAACAAGGCTACTTCTAACTATGGAGAAAATTATCTAACTGTCGAACTAGACGAACCGAACCCCTTCTCTGAAGGTTGCCTTTGGTATTTATAGAGCTTCAGGGTGAAAGGCTTCTTCTCTCTTATGATTGCACTGATGGAATGGCATTAATTCTCTATCTGATGCGCTGAATATTTGTCACTAAAAAGTTGAGTGTACTTGCTGCAGTAGTTCATTAGCGACTTGTCAACTTAATTCGGACTCGACCGTCATCAGCTTTCTATCCCATCGTGATTTATTATGCTTTTCACCCAGATGTGCCCACCAAGTTGCGCCGACTCTATACAGCAATCCTTCTTGGGCAGATATTTGCGAGCACAAATCACCACAAAGCCTTGCGGCAATGCTGCGCTCGATCGTTGATTTCTTGTGATCGCATTTTCCGCCTTGTGTCAATGCATATTCTACATAAAAATACAAAAGTTAATTGTTTCTATGCGATGAACGCATTCGACCGCAATGTCATGAACTTAATGCTTTTTGGACGCAATCTTATATATCTTATCAAAGCAAACCTTCATTGTTTAATAACTTAATACTTTAATAACGTGCATTTCTGCCCGTTATCAGATTGCGACGGTAAAAATATGTAAAATCGTGTCCAAAAGCATTAAGTTGAGAACATTGTGATTGCATGCGCCAATTGCGTTAAAGCAGCTAATTTACATATTTTGTGCAGGAAAATGCATTGGTGCAATGCATAATTGTGATCCAAGGAATTCAGCATCCGAGCGCATTAAAAGATTGTGATCATAATGCTATGCGATCGTATGTACTCGCGAAGATTTGCTCAAGAAGGTGGCCGCATAAAGATGATGTATCAAGGTGAAAGCTTAATAAATCACGATGGGACAGAAAGCTGATGACGGTCGAATCCGAATTTAGTTGACAAGTCGTTAACGATGCACTGTAGCAAGTACACTCAACTTTTCGATGACAATTAATCGGCACATCAGATAGAGATTTAATGACATCCCATCAGTGCAATCATTTGAGAGAAAATATTCTTCACCTTGATCTCTATAAATACCAAAGGCCACCATCGATAAGGGAGTTTAGCTATATAAAGAGTTCGCCATATAGAAGATAGTTAGTCATTGTTCATAGTTTTTATATACTTAGAGGCGGAGGCGAGTGAAGAGAAAAGATGCCGAAAGATCGTTCTTGGTCAGCTCGAGAGAGTGCTGGGAAGCATTGAGAACGAAAAGAGGGCTGACTCTTGCTTATCTTTTGGGCAAAGTAGAAAAAAACACAGTGTAAAAGCCTTGGGAAGCAAGACATTGCTACCAGACTCCCTATCCTTACTTTCCATTGTCATTCTGTATTCTGATTTCATTTATATAATGGAACTTGCATCTCTACATCTATTCACTCTCTTTACATTACGCATGAGTAACTAAACTTCTGAATGGGTTGAGAAGCACTTAGCTAGCATGACCTAAGATCTTCATTTTATGCGATCATTTTATCTTATATATGTATCCATCACCTCTTTATAGCTACTCGAGAGAGAGTCTAAGGAAAGAACCTAGACTTGAGAGAGCTAGGTTATAATCTAGGTTGAGAAAATTAGATTAGAACCATAAAAGCAAGAGATAGAAACTTAGAGATAAGTTCTATTTGCTAACAGGCATCGCATGCACCCTAGAAATAGGTTATGATAGTATGCAGTCGCCTTGTGTATCTGTGTGTCATTCATCATCGCATAGACAAGAATAGAGGCTTAGACATAATTCCTATAGACATCATCGTATACATCGCATGCGTCCTAAAATTAGGAGCTATAGCATTTGCATTGAAAGATGACCTGTTGTTGTATGTGTGTAACATGATCACATAATATGAACGCAATCTTAGAAAGTGTTAGTTAAATCCCTTTTCAACCTGTTCCCTGCATACTCATTGTAACTTTCGCTGTTATTAACTCTTTCTCAATTCCGCCGCATAGAATTTACACTTTAAACAAACATACCAACCAACTCATTGTTTTATTTGTCACTGTAAAGGAATCAGAAATCACTCTTGCATACTGTCTCCATAGTCCCTATGTTTGACCCTGGACTTATCAGGCAACCTAGTAGGATTTATACTTGGATTTTGCTAGGAAAACTTGCATGTACAATGCATACACCACCATCACAATATACACCATTATTTCATCATATTCATGAACGCATCAATAACTGATTTGAGACAGTCGCACCAAAGTCAATAAACCTATGACATGAGTATTTGACTTAATAGGACATGGAATTAAATGCAAAGATGTTAGGTAAATCATTAGAAAGAAGCAAAGAACATTCTTGTGACGCCTATAAATAGCCCCTCGTAAATTAGTTTAAGTGTTAAACTTTCTTCCAAGAGATTGATCGAAATTCTGTCCAAACTTCTCCATACTTCCACCATTATCTTCAATCTCTCAAGTTTCTCTTTGAAGAATTCTGAGTGAGAACTCAATCTTCTTCTTTGTAAAGGGAGAAAACACTGCCAACCTCCATAGAAACCACCACCGTACCAAAAAGAGTAAGAGATTGTAATCGGCAGTTTGACATCTCCATTTCCTAACTTTATATATTTCTTTTATTTGCAATTTGTATTAAGTCTTGAGATTGAGAAACTTTACATTTCTTAATATAAATGTGATTTCCATTATCCATCCACGCTTCTTCTTGCTTTCATAATGTGCAACTAAATTCCTAATGGGTTGCGAAAATTTTAACAAGCATTTTCACAAGTTTTGCATGAGTTAAAGTTCATCTTGTTTAAGGCTAGATACCTTATCTTGGTGACACTACAAGTATGGCCCACTTTGTAGGTGTTACAAATGTTGTAAAGTGCTACAAATGATCTAATCCTGATCATTCATATATTAGACATGCGAGCGGGGATATTCTATACAAAGAAGTATGTAAAGACCAAACCACGAAATGTTTAGTCTCTTATATAACACTGTTCATAATAGAGTCTTTCATTTTACTAGGATGACTATAGGTAACTTGACCTTAATCCTGAGTGAATTGTGAACTCCTGCCTATGAAGGCGGTCCTTTGATTTGCATGGGTGAGAGTGGCTAAATCGTTGACTCAACAAGCTTACCATTTGGGGATTCGTCTAATTGGGGAGTTGCGAACTCAGCTACACAAGATGGAATTCACTCCTTCCTAAAAGCAGGAGTAAGTAGATAAATTGCCCCCTTAAAGATTGATTCTGGGCCTTGAACAATGTGGCATCACACCCTCTCTTGACCCAAGAGGGATTTAGTCATAGTGGGACTGTGATCTATTATTCAATAGAGGGATTAATGGTACTTAAGGAGTTTGATTTAACTACAGGGGCAAAACGGTAATTTAACCTAGTTGTACTTACGATCGGTTTGTGAAGGGTCATCGTACTGTTGATTGGTTATATCCAGTGGACATATAAATATATCTGTAGTGCGAAGAGTGCAGGTGTCGGTCTTTAGTGGAGTGTCCGATAGTTAATGGATGGTGGATAATGTGATTAAAGAGTTTAATTAGCCATTCATGAACTGTTGGAGCTTCAAGCTACAGGTTCATAAGGTCCCCTTAGTAGCTTAATGGATTTAAGTTGAGAATAAGTTTTTGGGTAATTTGAAATGTTCAAATTAATAAGTGGAAATTTAATTATATATGATATAATTAATATAATGTATTTGATACATTATTGTCTAAATGGAGGAATAAATATTTGAATATGATTTGAATATATTTTTTATGAATTAGATTCATAGTTATTAAAATTAATATAAATATGATTTATATTAAATGCTATAAAATAGAGAAAAAGAACTATGGTTTATATGTTGTATATGATGCAATATTAAAACTATAGGTTATAAATATAATATGATAAGTTAGTTATCATATTTATTATAAAGTTATCATATTTATTATAATTTATTAATTATTTGAACAATCGAGTATCTACACGATTCCTTGAGAGACTATACGGTAGCCTCATCGTCTACATGATTGAGTGACTTGTCTATGTGATAGACTTGTTCGTTTACACGATAGTATTGTTTGTCTACTCGATCGTCTTCCTCATCCACACCAAACTACCCTCTAACCAAAATTAGCCAGAACCCACTACTCCTGGATTCTCACACCGAGAATACCAAGGTCACCAATGGATAGTGTTCCTGTTGGTTCGAGGATCGAGTTTTTGCTTGATGTTATTCGAGTTGTTCGATGCATTCATGAACAAGTTCGTTCTAGGGATTACTTGAAGAAGGGTTCTTCAAAGGTATAGTTGATCGTTTATTTTTATTTCAAAGCATGTTGTAATTTAAGATTTATGCATAATCTGTACTTGTATGATTGTAAATGTATGCGTTCAATCACAATGGGATTTGGACGATCCGCTTCCGCTCAAAAGTTATCTGTAAATAGAGTTCCTTAAAAAACATGGAGAGAAGTAGCTTTAGAGATAAAGTTAACCTCTTGTTTGAAATTAACCAATGCATGTGCCTAGAGATAGGACAAATGTGGCATGAAAATATCGAAAGATGAGTTCTTCATTCAATGAGTTAATAACATGAATGTCTACTCATGCATTGCTTAGGAAAATGTCAGTTAACTTTCTTAACCTTGCTTTATCAATTGATTTTTCTTCACTTCCACGCACGTTGCTTTGATTGTGATTGCATCCATCACTCCGCGCATCATCACTATCACATACGCTCAACGCATCATCACACCACTATCCCCTTCATCAATTGTCATCATCCATCTATACATCATTTGTAATTAATTTATCTTTTAGACAAAACTTAGTTTGATGCATCTATTAAACACTCATCACATTAAGATCATCCATTAAATTCAAACACATTTTTAATCTAAGTCCTCGTGTTCAACCCTAAGCTCACCAAGAACTCTTTTTAGACTTAAACTTGGGTTTAATTAGAGATAACTTGTGTTTAATATAAGATCATTCATTGCATCTAGGAACTAGAGCACAACAAACGAAAATCTTTAATCATAACCATTTCAAAACACAACACTCCACATAGAAAGTTAGGGCTTAGTTTGGTAGAGAATCTAAAAATAAAATTTGAAAACAAGAGATTTAATGAAAACAAAGTTGTATTTCATGTTTTCATATATATATGTTTGGTAGTATAATAAAAAAAATGGAATTATAATTTAAACAATTGTTTAAAATCTATTTCACACTATATTTATAAATCATAAAACTGTAAGTCATAAAACTAGTTGCAATTTATCCATTAAATATCAGTTGTGAATAAACTATTATTAATTTATTTATTAACATGTTTATGTTAAAAAAAATTATAAAGTTATTATTTTATAATATTATATCATTTATAATATATTACATAATACATATATTAATTGTTAAAAAATGAATTGAGTTTATAGCATAACATAGTGTATTTCTAAATGTTTTTATCTTTATTTAATATAATTTTTCTGTTTTAATATTTAAATTTTGAAATATGGATATAATGAAAACATAAAAATGTCGTTTTAAGAATTTGCATGGTTTGGATCACATAATCTAAAAATAGATATCAGAAACATAATTTAGGTTGTTTGCCAAATAGATATTGATTGAACTAGATAAATCTAAAAACATAAAATAGAATCTAGGTTGCCAATCCAACAAGTCGTTTAACTCTTTTTGTTCCCCTTTTGATTGGATGTCACAAATCAATATATTCAATCATTACAATTAAGTTCGATTTTTCAAAAAAAAATGACAATTAATGTTTACTTTCATTTGTTTAATTTTGGTTAAATTATGTTTCATTAAATGACCTTTCTATCTAAAAATTTCTAATTTAATGATTAAAAATATTATTTTAATTCAATATTATGAATCTTATTTTAGTCTCTAAACTTTCAATCGTTTAAATTTAATCTAATACTTTCAATAAATCTTAAATTCAGTCTATACTATTAATGTACATTTTTTTTTCAAAATAAATAGTCTATAATTACATCCTTTGATAAAATTTAAAAATATATTCACATGGTATATTTTCTAATATGAAAATTATTGTTGTTATTATTTAACAAGTTTTGATTCTAATGATTTTTAAATGACTAAATTGAAGATTTATTTAGAGTACAAAGATTAAATTTACTATTTGTTGAAAGTATAGAAATTACATTTAGATAGCTGAAAATATAGAACTTAAAATGGAATAAAACTCAATGTATAGGGACACAATTAACCTAACTTAAATTAACTCAAAGTCTATTCTATTAATATATTTTTTATTTTTTTTCCTTAAAAAATGTCAATTTTAGTATTCCTATTTTAGCATTCTTTCAATGAAAATTTGAAAATATATTCACAAGGTTTCTTCTCCAACAACAAAATTATTGTTATTATTTAACCCATTTTGATTAAAAAAAAATTGTGAATGACTAAATTAAAGATTTTATTTATTTTATAAAAACTAAAGTTACTATTTGTTAAAAGTATATATGATTACATTTGGACAACCGAAAATACATCAACTAAAATGGAATAAAACTCAATGTATAGGACGCAATATTAAATGTTTCTGAATTATACTCTTCATATATTTATGTTTTGGTGAAAAATTAGGAGGAACGGAGAGATTAAGGATATAGATAGTCCTAAAGATAGGTGTGATGCAGCTAAGTATTTTTCTATTTTTCCATTTAACATCTTTCTCCTAATTCTTTTCCTCACCCACATTTTCATTTAGATTTTTTGAAATTGTCATTCATGGAAAACATTATGCAACAAGCATTGTGAAAACATTAATTTAGAACTTTCCCTCTTCCATAACTTCGTTCATTTTTCTTTCTTCTCTCATCTCTTTGTGAAATTATTATTTCCATCTCCCATCCTTTTCTTTTTAGCTTTAAGATTCCATATTTGTTGCAGATTTTTTTGTTGCTGAAAAAATTTTGTTGGAAAAATTACAACTAGATTAGAAATTGAAAAATATAAACATGTAAACATTAAGTTGAGACACAATTATATTGCTCTCGGTTTAAGAAGATTCAAGTCCTCTCATACAAACGGATTATAATTATAATTTAATTAAAACTATTAATAACTAACAAAAAAATATGATATAATAAACAAAGGGTAAAAAATGAAAGGCAAAATGGAGATGTAAAACAAATCTTTTTTGGGCTGACCAGATAAATAGCAAATTTAGAGGTTTCATTTGAAAAAAAAAATAGCAAAAAATTTCAAATTTTTGAAAATGACAAAATCGAATTAAATAAAAAATAATAATAATGTTAAATTGTCAAAACTGCCCTCACTTACCAATAAATACCTAACGTTCATAAGTTGAAGCAAAAAACTTCAAATAAGCTGTAACTAAACAATTACCATGCTAACCAATGTAGCCTACCAAAAGTCCAATCAACACCTACATGATTTGATTACTACAATTCTCTAAGCATTCATAGAAAATAAAAATAATTAAAAACAAAAACCACCAACAACTCAAATAAAAAATAATAATAATAAAAAAAAAAAACTATGGATTTGAAAAGCTTCTCCTTTTCCTTCGATTTTCCACTCAAAAAGAAATTAGGGATTTGAAAATTTCTTCATGCAATCACAATGCCTCTTTCTCTAATTCCTTTTCATCAGTCGATCACAATATACACTGTCACAAAGAATAAGAAACGAATGAAGGAAAAAAAATTATATATTGGAGTTGTATGGCTACCAATTATCGGTTCATGAACGAACAAAAAAAAGTGAAAAAAGAAGAAAAAAAACACACTGGTGGTATGGTATACGACTACGATAATGGTAGAACAACAAAAATGGAAAAAGAGAAAGAAGTTGAGTCCCTAGGGTTACATTTTTTTTTTCTTTTCCTTTCTTTTATTCATTTTTTTTATTGATTTGAATTATATTAAAATTAAATTCTAAAACAAAATCTATACATTTTTAAAAAATGAAATCTATATATACATATACAATTCCAAGTAAGGTTGACTCTTATATTTTTCTCTCTAAAATTTAAAATTTACAAATTTCAAATCTTTTATCATACAAAATTTTCAAATCTCATATCAAATAAATTTAAATGGATTATCTTCTCAATTATATTAGTTTTGATACTAAAATACAAAATTAGAAGGAAACAAAATCAAATAATTTGAGATAATTAATTTAAATTCACAAGATCTCGAAATATTATCGTTTATATGCCAATGATATATTATTATAATATTGTATTACATTTTTAAAAAATAAATTATATAAATAGTAATAATATAAAAGAAAAAATGTATGAAATAAAAAAAATAGTTAAATTGTGATAAGAATACAAATCCCTAAATATATAAAAAAAAAAATGAAAAAGAATTAGATAAAATTAAATCAATTTGAAAAAAGAAGGTAACATAAAACTAAATTTAATAACAAAATGTATAAATAAATTAAAAAGGAATAAGATAAAACCAAATTTGATAAGAAAATGTATGAATAAATCAACAATCAATAAGATAAAATCCAATATGATGACAACAGATAAAGTTGGATAGATACAAAATTTTATTATAATAACAAATCACAAAAAAAAAAATATATATTATTAAAATCTCGTAAGTTTATATTACAATTACGTTGTATGTGTAAATGTAAAATAATTAAATCTCATAACTTCATATTACTATTACACTATATGTGTAACTATATGTTAGTTAATTGATGAAAACTTATATAAATATAACTATAATAATATGATAAGTGCCAAAATTGATTTTAAAAAAATTGAAGAATATTTTAGCAATTTGGAAAAAAAATAAATATCACTTCATAAAAAAAATGGTCATTCAAGGATATGAGAAATATACAACTAATTTATTTAGTAAATATATATATATATATATATATATATATATTATGAGAATCGTTAAAATAATAGTAAAAATAGTATATAAAACAATTTAGTCCTTCAAGGATATGAGAAATATACAACCAATTATTAAGAATATATGTATAAAATTATGAAAAACAATTCAAAGATTTGAATAAAATTGAATATGTAAAAAGCAATGAAAACCCATTTAAAGATTTGAATAAATTTGAAATTTTATTAGATAAAATTAAATTTGATAATATATAGATATTTAAAATATTAATTTGGTAGAAAAATATGATATTTAATTAAGGTGAGATTATTCGAAAAGTGGTTAAACAAAATCTAAATTAATAAAAAAAAAAATATGGACATTATATTAACTACATAAGCAAAATCAGGAGGGGCAGTTGTTTCGAGGAAAATCCGCAATTACACTTTATGCATAACTTGACCTTGTGTTTTATTCTACAATTACCTGATATTTGTAGTTTCATCAATAACAACAACTACGAACCAGACAAGGACAAATCAGGGATTAGAAATTTGTGGTCATGTGTATGTCACATGAGTTACCGTAAATCTTATTTTTGAGCGATTTTGCAATTTTCAGAACGAAACCTTAAATTTTGCTATATGCTTCAATTCCGCATCTTTTTTTAGAAGAAAAACGTTGCATTAAATATAATATTTCAAAAGCCCATACTCACCCTGATAAGCAACAATAAGTTGACCCAGCCAATAAGGAGGAGTAGAAAACAAAAAATGAGAACAAGCAACACTAATGACATAGGCAGTTGATGTTGGATTGGTGTCCTAATTCTCCCGGAGTCCCATTGTTTGTAATGATACACAATTGTTTGATGAATAAAATAATTGTTATTTCATTCTAGCATTTACTCATATCCAATAAACAAAGCTCCATGGTTATCTTATGTGAACTTAAGCATGTATATGGGATATACAAGTAGATCATGCCTTAAGTGATAACCTAAATAGGCTTGTAGTATAAGGATTAAGGTTGAATACCTGATCCTAGTAACACTACGGATACGGCCCGCTTTGTAGAGGTTTGCAAGTGTTGTAAACTACTATAGATGGTAGATCCTAGCCATTCATGTGAAGACATGCGAGCGGGGGTGTCCCAATACAAAGAGTTTGTATAAGACCGGACCACGAGATGACTAGACTCTGTATATAACACCGTTGATACTAAAGACTTACATCTCACCTAAATGACCATAGGTGACATGACCTCAATCCTGAGCGTTTTGGGAACTCTTGTCTTTGAGGGTAGTCCTTTGATTAGTATGGGTGAGAGTGATCAGATTGCCAATTCAACATGCCTACTTTTTTGGGACTTATCTGATCTGGGAGCTGGGAACTCAATACATAAGATGGAATACACTCCTTTCCTGAAGCAGGGATAAGTAGAGAGATTACTCCCTTAAGGGATGATTCCGGGGCTTAAACATAGTGATCACAGCTTCTATTTGGAAGAGAAGACTCAGTCATAGTAGGACTATGACTTATGTTCATTAGAGGGATCAGTGGTACTTAAGAAGTTAAATGTAACTATAAGGGCATAACAGTTATTGATCGAGCTGTACTTACGTGCGATCTGTGAAGGGGTGTTGCACTGCTGATTAGTTAAGATAGACACATAATATATCTGTGGTAAGGAGAGTTCAACTGTCGATCTTTAATCGAGTACCTGGCAGTTAACGGATGGTGGATCCCGTGACTAAAGAGTTAAATTAGTTATTCACATATCGTTGGAACTTCGAGCTACAGGTCCATAAGATCCCCTTGGTAGCTCAATGGATTCAATTGAGGATCAGTTCTTGGTGGTGATTTGAAATGTTCAAATTGACAAGAAGTAATTCGATTATATATGATATGATCGGTATGATGTATGAGATACATCTTGTGGAGGATTAATGTAAATGAGATTTACATTAAGTGTCATGGAATAGAAATAGAGCTATGGTTTATATGTTTCATGAGATGAAATATTAAAACTATAGGTTATAAATATAGTATGATAAGTTGGTTATCATTTATATTTATAATAATATTAATTATTAGATAATTAAATCTTTTTCTCTAATAACCAATTAAGTGGAAGGTTATTGGTGGTTTCATGGTAACCGTGAGATAAAAAGAAAGTTGTTTTCCTAATTTTAGTAATGTTATTTTTTGTGAATTTGTGATTTTCTCTCTCGGAAAAAAATCTCACAGAAGTTGTCAAGTAAATAGGATTTACTAAGCGACAACTTGGAGCGAGCTAAACGATCCCGCAGTGTTTGTAGGCAACAAACACGCAACTAAGCGATGAGCTAAACGATCGCTTAGTTTTTGTTAGACGATCGCTTAGTTTTTGCTAAACGATTGGGCATCGACCTATACGATAGGTTCTGCCATCTCCCACTTGCTCAATCATTTACACGATTATTGTTTCCTCCGTCTTCTGCCTCAAACCAAATCCACACAGAGCCTACCCTCTGGAATCTCACACCGAGAATACTAAGGTAGCCTTCTTGATTGTGTCATACTCAACTCAATAATATCGAGGTTTTGTGGAGGCTATTCGTGCTATTGGGGTGTTCGTGATCGAGGCGATCGCTGAGTTTGAGTGCGCGGTGTTCGTGCAGTGCAGCAGTCATGTTGAATGAACGTTCGAGGTTACTGTGTTCGAGCGTTCGTGATCAAGGACCTTGGCGATGAGTCTACAAATGTGTGTAGAGTTTCTTCTTGATCATTTGTATTATCATGCTGTAATTTCTTTAATGATTGCATAACCGTATGTTTTTGTTTATGACTATAATTGTAAAGTTCATATATGATTGTAATTTGGAATGATCTTTCCGCTGCTCATGGAAATCCTCGTGTTTGATTTCCTTCAGTTGAATGATGGGTCACCTTATTACATGACCTAGGAGCAAAACTAAATCTCACTATCCTAATATTACTCATTAAACTGTATATTTCACCAATGAAAAATAGATAGTTAATCTGAGAAGCATTTTGTTAGACTTATTGTTATGAACAAGTAAGCCAACACAATATAAGATAGAGAAGATAAATAACATACAAAATTGTTAACCCAGTTCGATGTAATATCACCTACATCTGGTGGAAATGGAGTTTCACTAATATCAAACGGTTTACAAAGAAACAACTTATCTGGTAGACGAAGTATCACATAAACCAAAGAAAAGTGTACTGTTTAGGCTCCCTCTAAACTTGATATTCCTTGTCTCAAAATCTTCGCACTGTTCAGGCTCCCCCTGAAATTGAAGCTACTTATCTGTCAAATCTTGTTTGCTTAGGCTCCTACAAACTCAATACTCATTCTCAAGAATCATACATATATGATCAACATATAGAAAACTACAGAGCTTTTTCTCTTGCTTTTTTCCTCTATTGCAGCACATAACCTAAAAACTTAAAACGACACCCTTAAAGTCTTCAGAAAAAACAAACCCAAAAAGGTAAGAATAAAGTCAAAATTCACCAATCTGTCACACCAGATCAATAAGGAAACAAATGCCAAAAGCCAGAAAGGGCAATAAAGAGAAACTGTCAAACAACCAACATCCAATACATAATGTCAAAAAGGAAAGAACCAACAACCAATAAAAGAAAATTGACAAGCCAACCAATTACAATAATAAGCTCCTCCTTTGGCAGAAACATTTTCTTTTATTAGCAAGCACCAAAACAACAACTTTGATCAGAGACAATAAGTACCATTGACCCCTTTAATGAACAATAGATCATAGTCCAACTATCACTAAACTCCTCTCAGAATCAGCCCTTAAGGGAGCAATTTATCTCCTTGCCCCAATCTCGGGGAAGGAGTGAATTTCTTCTTGTGTAGCTGTGTTTTCAGCTCCTCAATCAAAAGAATCACCAAAATAGTAGGCTTGTTGAGTCAGCGATCTGGCCACTCTCACCCATACAAATCAAAGAACCGCCCTCATAGGCAAGAGTTCACAACTCATCAGGATTGAGGTCATGTTACCTATGCTCATCCTAGTGAAATCTAAGTCTCTATTATGAACGTTGTTATATAATAAAACTAAACATTTCATGGTCCAGTCTTATACAAACTCCTTTGTATTGAATATCTCAGCTCACATGTCTGTACATGAATGATCAGGATCACATTATTTGTAGCACTTTACAACAATTGTAACACCTACAAAGCGGGCCATACTCATAGTGTCACCAGGATAAGGCACCCAACCTTATCCATCTACTACAGACCATTTAGGTTATCACTTAAACATGATCCGCCCGTATGTCTCTACATCATATTTAAGTTATAAGATAACCTTGGATGTTAGTTTATTGGTTTGTGCTTAATGCAACTAAAAAATGAATAAAATATCATATATTTTATTAAATAGATAACGAGTTTGAATAAACAATGAGGTTATTCAATACATTTACAAACTATAGAACCCTACGAGATTTAGAGCATCAACCCCAACACACAACTATACAAGATGAAATTCACTCATTCCCGTCTTTAGGGTAAATAGATAAATTGCTTCCTTAATAGTTGATTTTGGGTCTTGAATAATGAGGTATCACCCTCTCACTAGTTGGACAGGGGTTAGTTTGTAGTTAGACTATGAACTGTTTGTTCATTAGAGGGATCGGTGGTACTTACAGAGTTAGATATTAATACAATGGTAAAATGGTAATTTGACCCAACTGTAATTACGAGCAATTCGTGAAGGGTCAACTTATTGTTGATTGGTTATATCCTTAGATAAAGAATTATATCTACAGTGCGAAGAGTGCAGTAGTGGTGCAGTTGTGGGTCTTTAGTAGAATGACTCACAGTTAATGAATGTTGATTAATTTAATTAAAGACTTTAATTAATTAATGTCAAATCATTGAAGCTTTTAATCTTTAGGTCTATTAGATCCCCCTGCTAGCTCACAAAGGGTAAAAATAAGAATCAATTAATTTTGAATTAATTTGAATTGTTCAAATTAAATAAAGAAATTAATTGTATAAGATACAATTAATGTAAGGGACAGTTACAAATATAGACATTAGACCCAAAATATTAGTAGATATAATATAATGTAAAAAAAAAAATTAAAATATGGCCAAATTTAAATAGTCTATCAGTGATAAACCATATTATTGGTAGGAGTCTATCAGTGACAGACTATATCACTGGTAGAGTCTATCAACGATAGAAGTCTATCACCAATAGACTTGGCTATATTTGTAATTTTTTTAAATGGTGTTATACATTTGGTTATTTTCCTAAAAATGCTACCAATTGCAATTACCCTTAATATAATGTATATAGATACATTTTAATATATAGTTAATGATAAATATGATTTATAAGTAATACTATATTTGAGAGAAATAAATGTTTGAATATGATTCAAATGTTATTTATATGAATGAGATTCATATAAAACTATAAGTTAAAATTAATATGAATATGAATATGATTCATATTAAAACTATAGGTTATATGAGAGAATAAAGTATTTGAATAAGATTCAAGTATTAAATGATATGAATGAAATTCATATTATACCATAGATTAATTTAATATGAATGAGATTCATATTAAAACTATAGGTTGAGTTTAATGTAAATGAAATTCATATTAAAACTATAGTATATAAGAGGAAATACATTTGAATATTATTCGAATGTGACATTAATTAAATATATGATATTTAGTTAATTGATATTAATTATTTGAATTAATTAATATTTATTTAATTTAATCAAATTAAATAAGATTTAATTTAATATTAAATTAAATATAAAAATTAACTCCCCTGCAGTTAGCAAGGAAGTTAACATAAGATTGAAGGGAGTTATCTCCCCTACCTTTTCACCTATAACATACAGAAGTGTCTGTGAGATTGATGGAAGTGGAAGAAAAGTTCTTCTGCAAAAATTCTCTCAAGCAATCCCTCCCTCGTTTTTTTCTTTCTCTTATCAAAATTGAAGAGCCCACAACTCCTTTGATTTTTATTCCAGAAAATAGTAAGGAATGCCCGATGGTGGTTTTCCTGTACGTTGAATTTAAAGAAATTACTCGTGGAACGAGATGTTCGTGATAGGGAGAGGAAAACATTAAAGATTGTCTTCAAGGGTTAGTCCTCTTCTTCTTTTCATTCTATATAAGCATGCTTATATCAGTTTTATGTTTATCATGTTTATTGTATGTTTCTCTGTTTTTTCTTGATTTCCAAAACGAATTTCGAAAGCACATGCATACACGCATTTCTGTTGAGGAATTCGATTCCTTCACTTTTAACATCTATTTGAAATAATTTGAATTTTAGAAGGCATGAAATTCCCACAAGAATATGAATAGCTTCCAAACATGACACATGACCAAAATTTTCATCAAAATCCACTCCTTCGAGTTGAGTATAACCTTGGGCAACTAGCCTGACTTTGTTTCTAGTCACAACTCTATGTTCATTAGATTTATTCTTGGAACATTTGCATTTTTAGGTCATGGAACCAAAATCCACACTTGGTTTCAAGAAAATTGTTCAAGTTCTTCTTGCATAGCATTGATCTAGAACTCATCTTTTAAGGCTTCATTCACATTTTTTAGGTTCCACTGGAGATGTAAAACACAAATTTCCAATTGTCTTCAAATAATCAATTATGTCCTTCTTTCGAGTAGTAATTCCTGAGTTCAAATTTCCAATAATACTGCTAGAAGAATGATTCTTCTATATTCTGGTGGATGGAATTGGTCTATGAAACCCATTTTTATCCTTATCTGACTCACTATCCTCTATATCTCTTGGTACCAGGATGTCATTACTGATGTCAGGAGCATCTGCTGAAGCTATTTGATTCTTTACATGGTCTGATGACTAAAATTTTGTATTCAACATATTTGCTAGCCTGTGAAAACATTTGATCCTCGTCATCATCATTTTCCTCCATGGTAAGGGTTAGAAAATTTATAACAACATTTACTGATTCCATCACACTTTGTGTCAATTTATTGAAAACTTTGTAGGCTCTATTATTTGTTGAACAGCCAAGAAAGATACCATCATCTAATTAAGAGTCTCACTTCCTTCTTCCATCACGATCAGACAAGATATAGTATGTATTACCAAACACATGAAAATACTTCAAATTTGGTTTTCTTCCTTTCCAGAGTTGATAGTTAGTGACAATAATACAAGGGTGAATGGAAACTCTATTGTGAATATGACACACTGTATTCGAGGCTTCTGCCCAGAAGTGAAACGAAACTCTTTCGCATGTAACATGGCACGAGCCATTTCTTTGAGGGTGCGGTTTTTATTTCAACAACTCCATTCTACTGAAGGGTAATAGAGGTTGAAAATTCATGTAGAATGCTACAAAGGCACAAAAATCAACAAATTAAGAATTTACAAATTTCTTCCCATTATCACTTCTAATTCAGATGATATTCTTTACTTGCTCGCATTGAAGTTGAAGACATAATGTCTAACACATTTTGAATGAGTATGGTTTCTCTCTGATAAATCTGACCCACATGAACCGAGAAAAATCATTCATGAAAACAAAAAATAATGTTTTCCATCCAGACTCTCAACCTGCATGGGACCCATTAATTCCATGTGCAGTAACTCTAATATGCTACTAGTACTGCATTGAGCAACTTTCTTATGTGAGGCTTTAACGTTTTTTCTAGCTTGACATTGTCCACAAAAATAGTCGGCTTTCGAATGCAAATGATGTATCCTAAGGATGGCTTCCTCAGAAATAGCTTTCCTGATCAATTCAAGACTTATGTGACCAAGAAGTTTACGCTAAATTTCAGCTTCACTGATTTTAGAAGAATGACAAACACCTGTAGAGGCATTAGGGATCCAGTGGTAATAGTTGTCTGTTGATCGAGTACCTGGCATAACAACCACACTATTATCATCTTTCACTAAGCATTTGTCTTTAGAGAAGTTGACGAGTGTCAATTAAGTTTGTCATTAAGCCTTCTACTAACATAACATCATAATGAATAGAAAATCCAGGCTTCAATAGATCTCCTTTTCCCAAGACTTTTCTCTTAACTCCATCTTCAAAGATTACATGACCAAAACCACATGCCTTTAAATTGAATATAAATTATTTTTCACCTGTCATGTGACATGGGCACCCATTGTGAAAATACCAATCTCCTTGGTTGATGTGTGCAAAGAGGTAAAAGCAACATTGCATTTGATGTTCTTTTGAGACCTTTCTCCCTTGATACTGAAGGACTGTGAGGTCCGATGCGAAAGCGAGGATCGGTCCCAGTTTACAATTTCACAGTGAATTAAAATTCAGAAACAAAAATTATGCATTCTAACAAAATTTTATAACATGCTTAAAATAAAACAAAGAAGAGAAAAATGATTTAGGTTTACTGACCTTTGAAATCACAAAGCCTTCACAAAATCCTCTCCAATGGTCAGGTACTATTTTCTTGTAACCCGATCTCAACGAACAAGAAAACAATAATACCCAATGTGGACACCACCACAAAAGAGTCTTATATATTCTCCTTAGGGTTAAGAATCACAGGAGTGTGTGAGCTTTGTGTATTAATTTGGTAGTGAGGGTGAGGAAGGATTTTGAGAGAAAATTATTCTAGAGATCATTCTTAGGAGAGACAAAACCTTACAGACACTCTGTGTCTTTTTGGGAGGAAGAAAACGATTATCATCGTAACATCCCCATCTTCTACGTCCTTGATAAAAGAGAAAACAAAGGGAGGGAGTTATAACTCCCTCCTTAATTAAATTCAAAATTAATTTAATAAATTATTTAATATATATATGATAACCACCTTATCATATAGCATATATTAAACTATATGTTATATCGAATATAACACATAACCTATAGTTTTTATATTATATCAAATACAATATAACATATAGTTTGAATTTTCATAATCATTTACAATATTTAATATAAATCAAATTTATATTTAATTTAATTATATGGATCTAATTCATATAATTAATATTTGAACCATATTCAAATATTTATTTCCTCTCAAAATAAATTTTATTTTATAATGTATCAAATACATTATACTAACTATATCATATATAATTAAGTTAAATTAATTAAATCATATATAATTAATTCCTTCAATTAGTTTGAACAATTCAAATTAATCTAAAATTAAATTGATTCTCAATTATCCCAGCTGAACTACGGAGGGGACCTTATAGACCTATAGTTTGAAGTTCCAATGGTACTTGATTAATTAATTAAATCCCTTTAATTAAATTAATCAACTTTCATTAATTTTCGATCACTCTACTAAAGACTGACAGCTATACTCTTTGCACTACATATATATTTTTGTGTCCATTTGATATAACAAGTCAACTGGACGATGACTCTTCACAAATTGCTTATAAGTACAATTGGGCCAAAATTACCATTTTGTCCCTGTAGTTACATCTAACTTCTTAAGTACCACTGATCTCTCTAATAAACAATAAGTCATAGTTCAACTATGACTAAACCCCTCTCAGGCCAAATAAAAAGGGTGTGGCACCCCATTGTTCAAGCCCTAGAATCAGCCCTTAAAGGAGCAATTTATCTATTTACCCCAGCATTAGGGAAGGAGTGAATTTTGTCTTGTGTAACTGTGTTTCCAGCTCTCCAATTAGATAAATCCCCAAAATGCTAGGCATATTGAGTCGGCAAACTAGCCACTCTCACCCATGCAAATTAAAGGACCACCTTCATCGGTAGAAGTTCACAACTCACTCAGAATTCAGGTCATGTCACTCATGGCCATCCTGGTGAAATGTACGTCTCTACTATTAACGGTATTATATAATAAAACTATTAATTTCATGGTCCAGTCTTATACAAACTCTTTTGTATAAAACACGCCCGCTCACATGTCTCTACATGAATAATCAGGATCAAATAATTTGTAGAACTTTACAATAATTGTAACATCTACAAAGTGAGCCATATTCGTAGTGTCATCAAGATAAAGTACTCAGCCTTATCCATCTACTACAGACTGCTCAGGTTATCACTTAAACACAACCCACCTATATGTCACTACGTACATGTTTAAGCTATATAAGATAACTTTGGATGTTTGTTTATTGGTTTTATGGGTTAATGCTTCTAAATTTAGAATAAAATATTTTAAATTTTATTAAATAAATAAACTGTTTGTACACTACAATTACAAACTACAGAAACTACGAGATTTAGGGTATCAACCCCAAAAGATCCGCCACTTAAGTTTACTCGTCACTTCTATTTGTGTGACTTATAGGTCTCATTCTAATGAAGGAATGTCCAGATAGTTTAAACGCATTTCTATCATAGAGATAGAAACAAATTGGGCAAATATGATCTGCCATAGTAATGACAAACCCATTTTTTCTTAGGCCTACTGATTGCATGATATGATATTGGCCTTGTGTCTTTTGATTTAGTTTCAGACATGTGTGTATTTTGAGCAAAAACAAAAATAATTCGGGAAGAGGATTCTGATTTAGAGCCATATTTCCTATACCTACTGAATCCAACCCCCTTTTTATTAGCAACTTGCTTCCCTATGGTAAGAATCTTGTCGAGATCATCTATAACCCGAGTTTAACATGCGTACTGACTTAGACATTGAATCTAGTTGTTGGTATGAAGATTTCAACTCTTTCTTCAATTCAGAGATGGTACTCAAGAAACGATGGTTGTCATCAATTAGTTTTTTAATTCGATCTTTCTATTGATCTAAAACAAGTAGATCTTCCTCTCACTTTTCATAAACTTCTTTAATAGTTAAGTTTCCAAACAAATGAGTGATGTGACTCAATTAACTACAAGCTTCATTCAACTTCATATTTGAAGCACAGGGCTCCACAGATTCATCTAAGGATACACAACCAATTAGAGCACGAATCTCATCATTTAATTCACTACTTGTATCTGATTCATCATCTGATAACGTAGTTGAATACCCTTTACTTTGTCTTCTCACATACTTAGGACATTCAATTTGGAAATGATCAAACCCTTCACATTCTCTGCATCTGAAATTACGATCCCTGTCATTTTGAGTATTGTTCATTCCTTGTTCACTTTCCTTTTTCCTGCCCGATGGTATAATGTTCTTATTACTAGAGTTGATGTTGCTACTATTATCTTTGACATATGATGAGTTATAATTTCCAGGCCGCTTATTCAAACGTTTTGAAACTTTGTTAAATTTCTTTGTTAACAAGGAAAGTGTATCATGAAGATTTTCTTTACCATCTTTCCCTTTGTTTTGATTTGATTCTTAATTAGAATTCGTTTGCAGGGCTAAACCTTTACCTTTCTTATCAGCTTTTTCATCAAATGTCAATTCAAAGACGCGCAAGGATCCAAACAGCTCGTCCACTTTCATAGAGGTAATATCATTTGCTTCTTCGATGGTTGTCACTTTCATGTCAAAACGTTTTAGTAGAGAATGAAGGATCTTTCGAACTAATTTTTTTTCAGATATTTTCTCACTGAGAGCAAATGATTCGTTTGCAATATCTAAAATATGTATGTTGAAATCAGCTATTGTTTCTTTCTTCATCATTTTAAGAGATTCAAATTTTAAACTTAGAATCTATAGATGGGACATTTTTACTTTAGAAGTCTCTTCATGAACCACCTCCAATATCTCTCAAGCCTCTTTGGCGGATACACACGTAGTGATAAGATGAAAGATATTTTTGTCAACTCCATTAAAGATAGCATTTAGAGCGCGAGAGTTTCCTAGAGAAGCTTCATCTTCTATTTCAGTACAATCCTTCTCAGGTTTGAGAGAAACTTTGCCATCTTTATCGGTAAGTTGATAATGAGTCTATCCTATCACAACTACTTTCCAAGTCTTACTGTCAATTGACTTAAGAAAGGTAGTCATTTTGGCTATCCAATATGAGTAGTTAGTCCCATCAAGTACAAGAGGTATGGTAATAAATTTGCCTTTTCTGATTGGTTCCATCGAAGAGATCAACAAAGATACTGACTACGGAATCTTGCTTTGATACCAATTAAAAAATAGATAGTCAATCTAAGAAGCACTTTGTCAGATGTAATGTTACGAACAGGTAAGCCAACACAGTAAAAGACAGAAAAGAGAAATAACACACAAAATTGTTAACCCAACTCGGTGTAACATCACCTACATTTGGGAGGCTTAGAGCCTAATTGAAATGGAGTTTCACTAATATTCAAACGGTTTACAAAGAAACAATTTATCTGATAGATGAACTATCATGTGTTACAATAAACCAAAGTCAAGTGTACTGTTTAGGCTCCCCGTAAACTTGATATTCCTTGTCTCACGATCTTCTCACTATTCAAACTCCCCCTGAAATTAAAGCTTCTTACTTGTTAGATCTTATTTGTTTAGGCTCCCCCTAAACTCAATACTCCTTCTCAAGCATCATACACATATGATTAACATGTAGAAAACTACAGAGCTTTTTCTCTTGCTTTTTTTTTTTTTCTCTATTGCAACACATAAACTAAAAAACCTAAAATAACACCTTTAAAGCCTTTAGGAAAAAAAAAAAAAAAACCTAAGAAGGTAAGAATAAAACCAGGTTCCACAAATCTGTCACACCAGACCAATAAAGAAACAAACGCAAGAAGCCAGAAGCCAAAAAGGGCAATAAAGAGAAACAGCTAAACATCCAACATCCAATATAGAATGTTACAAAGGAAAGAACCAACAACCAATAAAAGAAAATTTACAAGCCAACCAACTATAGTAACAACCAAGAAGAATCCCTAAATAAGAATGAGCAAATGATAAGAAGTGTATTTGCTTCACAATGGACCTAACATCTAATTCTACACACAAAAAATGACAACCCAACCTCTCTACCATTTCCAAAACAACGTTGATTAGCAACACCTCCGCCTTCCCCACTTCAGCACTTCAACCTCCGCATTGATAAAGAGCTTACACCACACTCTATTTCCCCTTCTCATTTTTTGATAATCACTCCAAACCCTACACCATGTTTTGGTTAGGACGCCAAGGAGCATCAACATTAAGCTTCAAACAATCGATTGAATGAGGAACCCATTTTAGAGCTTTCTCCTTAGCCGTAAAACTTATCATTTTATATGTAGTATATTATAGATCATTTTTAAAATCAAAGTATTTTGAAATATACAAAATTCAATCATTTTTTAAGGGTAGTTACAAATATAGCAATTAGGTCCAAAGTATTTATAGATGTAACACAACGCAAAGAATTTGTAGATATAGCAAAATTTAGATTTTGGTTTCGAAGTCTATCCGTGATAGACCATATTGCTAGTAGGGATCTATCACTTGTAGATTTTGTTATATTTGCAATTCTTTAAAAATGTAGCTATACACTTAATTATTATCCCTAAAAGTGTTATTCAATACAATTATCTTTTTTAAAAAAAGTTATCATTAAAATTTTTTAAGCAAAAACAAAAAGGAAAATAGGATTTCAAAATGTCCCATATGTTTTAGTATGGATTTAGTATTAACCTCTTATCTAAAAAAGATTTAGGAGATATTTGGGATGCTGAGTTAGTTTTGAAGTCTGAAGTTTAGGTTAACAAAGGTCCAAAAATGAACACAATCAAAAATTTAAATATAACCTCATATAAAATATGAAAATTTGAAATTGAAGTATATGATTATGTCATCATCTAAAATGTTAGCATTTTAAAATAAACTTTCCAACTTCGCCATTTTTAACCAGAAAACTAAACCTTTACGTTTCTCCGTTGAAGCCCAAGATCGGTTCTTTCCCCCACATTGAAGCCCAATTTCGGTGGTCGATCAGAGTCAAGTTTCTGCTGGGGATTCCAAATTTCTCTTCCAATTTCCAATTTCCAAATTCTTTCATCTGAATTCATCAATCCCAGACAGATTTTGATCATGGTTTTGTCGCAGAAGCTTCACGAGGCCTTCAAAGGAACTGTCGAGAGGATCACAGGGCCTCGAACCGTCTCCGCTTTCAAAGAGAAAGGCGTTCTCAGTGTCTCTGAGTTCATCATCGCCGGTGATAATCTCGTCTCCAAATGTCCCACCTGGTCTTGGTATTTTCATGTCAAATCTCTCCATTCCCATCATCTAATTTCCTTGATTCCTTATTCTGCGATATTCTAATTTTGTTGTACACTTGTATTCTTCAATTGCTTAATTGAATGATTGTCTCCATTACAAGATTCACTATACTCATCAATTTATATCAACTCTCTTTTCTGAATCCTGTATTTTTTGTCAATTCTGTTTTCGAAGATAGGACATCAAGGTCAGTTAGTCTGTGTCGAACTGTAAGCCTTTCAAATTTTCAATGTAGACTTTGGTGAAGGAATATAGTTAACTCCCTTTCAGTGGATGGTAGAGCTTTGGAATGGTTGGGACAAAACCTTAATGCCCTTTAAGTAAGGACTTCTTCAGAAAGCTTAAGAGGAGAGAGGTCAAAAGGGGTACATAGAAAGTACATTAAATAATAGTGATATCCCATTGGTTTTTCTTATTTTTCTGAAACTATGTCTACGAACTTCTTTGAGAAGCAAGTTGGTAATTTGTTTTTGAAGTATAACATTTAGTGGAACAAAATTAGCGTAGAAATCAGAGCTTCTGTTTGCCAACTTACTTTTAGGTTCTTCGTGGTTGGAAAGACAGCCATAACCCAAATGTTGATTATCCAACATATCTTACGTCCAGTCCTGTACCTTTTTCAGCCGAAGGACAATGTGGATCTTTCCACAATCCCATGAAAACTGACATTATTGGTGTCTCACTTGTACAGTTATACTTTTTATTTTCTCATCTCCTGTATTCATTTAACTCCTTAAGTTCTGAAGGTTTTTTAAATTTGTCTATTATGTGCTAAAATATCTTTTCCTTGTTCATGGTTTTAGGGAGTCGGGTGATCTGAACAAGAGGAAATCATACTTGCCCCCAGATAAACAATTCTTGATTACCAGAAATGGTATAACAGCACAACCTTTAACTTCATTGTTTTGTATGTAATTTTAGAGGTTATGATCAGACTCTTATTGTTTGGCAATTTTGTCATTCGTACCTTGTAGTTTATGTGCTTTTGACATTTACACTTCTCTTTCCCATACCCTTCTATATATATTTACAAAACCTTTCACTAATAAAATAAAAATGAAAAGAGGTTAATGCTCAAAGGATACATATCCTTCTATTGATTTATGGGCATTGCTATGAGATAGTTACATCAACGTGCACAATTTTGCATTTTAGCAGGTTGCTTTTCCTTAAACCTTATGCTTTCTACTCGTTCCCAAAATTTAAGTAGCTCTTCACAATGAGCCTTACACTTGGCAGGGAACGCAATCAATTGAACAACTCAAGTTTTTAAGAAATTTCAGTGGCCAACATGAATGACCTCTTACCCTTGAGACATGATATTCAAGTTTGTATGTATATCTTTTCAAGTAATTAGTGTTTAGCTTAACCTGTTGCTACTTACCAAAAGAATTCTTTTGTAACTCTATCAGCCCCAGTAATGTCATTTATACCTTTAGCAAGTAATGATCTGGCATTATGTTGTGGCTTGTCTATATGCCACTGATGTTTACTATTTTAAACTATCAATTGTATAAATAAATTCGTTTCATCTTGTATCTCTGAGCATTAGTCTCTTTTCATTTCCTTAATGAAAAGTCTCGTATTCTTTTCGAAAAAAAATTATAAAAATCGAATGAATTTTTGGTGTAATATTCTTCATCTTTGTTGAGCCATTATCAAAAATAAGGACGATAGTTCACTTTCTTTCCAGTTCCTTGCCTGCGCCGGGCTGCCTCCGTAGAAGAGGAGTATGAAGCTGCAGGTGGTGAAGTTCTTCTTGATAACGAAGATGGTGATGGTTGGCTGGCAACCCATGGGAAACCAAAGGGTACCTTTATCTATGAGTTTGAAGCTAGGGGTTTACATTAGGTAAATAACATGTGCTCTTTCATGCAGAAGAAAAAAGTGACGAAGAGGAAAATTTGCCTTCCCTGGAAGCTCTTGAAATCAGCAGGACCAAGGTTGTTAAGTCAATTCCAAACTATTTTGGTGGTGAAGATGAAGATGATGTTCCTGACCTGGATGATATTGAAGAAACTGACAATGTTGTTGGAACTGATTCAGTATGTAAATTTTATGAGCAAATGTGGCTTAAAAGTATTCAGTTTTATACAAGGGCCTGCATAACCACTGCCCATCCACCTCTACCCCCACTACCCCAATATAAACAAGAGTTTCGGCTGTATCTAAGTGTTGCAAGTTTGAGCTTTAATCCATGCTCTCTTAATTTGCTAGGCATGGAATGTGGAGAATAATTGGGATCCTTTCTGTGGTATCTCATCTTGAAAGAAGTTTCTTGGTTCCCATCGAGAAAGTTCTTGGTTCATTTTTACCATATACACATGATAACCATTTGGGACTAGAAAAATCTTTATGCTCACATCTTTGCCGTTCTATTTTGATGAGGGTTCACATTTACTTTTTCATTGTAGGCGACTCTTCCCACCTACCAAATTGCCCATGAACCTGATGACGATAATATCCTACGAACACGAACTTATGATGTCACCATCACGTAAGGCAACTTCTTCTATTGCTCTTTTTTTTTTTTTTTTTTTTCTTAATTTTTAAAAATAATTCTATGTAATGTGTTGAATAAAAATAGATCGGAATTCATGGGTTGGGAGGATAGAATTCTTCCGTTCAGCCAATCAAGGAAATTATGGAAAGAAAAAGTAGATGCAATTGGAGTAGATAACACTTGAGGGAGTGAGAAATCCCCAATACGAAATGTGAATTGATTACAATTTGAGATCTCCCATAAAAATTTCCTATCTATGAAATTCTCCTCTTTTTTCTACACAAAATCTCCAAAGTACTGCAAAGATAGGATTAATTCAAAGAATCTTTTCTTGGGAGTAGAGTCGTGAAAGATTTGCATCAGATAGCCCAAATGCAGGTTACTTTCAGTTTGTTTTTCATAGTTTTTCTTAAGAAGAAATCGGTCATCATTAAGAATTTTAGGTAATAATCATTAGGTTATTATTTGGAGCATTGGTGCATTGCTTAGGGAATCAAGTCCTTGCCATTTTTCTTGGTAGAAAATTGTCATCGCTGCATTTGAACTCTTAACTATTAAGAAGTGTGTGGATTTTGCTGTAATTTTTTCTTCTTTTGATGAGGTCGCTCTATTTGGTTCATCTTGTACTTGGGTTTTTGTTGTAATCTTTGAATATTTCATTTATCAATGAAATGGTTTCTTTTAAAAAGAAAAAAGTGTGAATTTATGGCCTAGGATCACAACTGCTGTCAATTCCATTGTTTAGTGTTCTAGAGTAGTTCTAGAGTATCAATCTTTTCAATTTTTTGGTTATAACAGCTCGTCATTTTTTGCAACTTTTAAGGGTTTAGGCATGTAGGTAATTGTTTGGTTTTAAATTTTGTGGTCCTGGGTTAAAATCTTCAAAATTAGGCTTATTGTTGGTGGTCGTGATATTGGCTTCAACCTGAGTGGTCCCGACTCTAAAGTCCTTTTGAGGTATGGTGAATTTCAGTTTGAATTTAAAACCTACTTAATATTAAGGAAAAAGGGGGTCAACTTACCCTCTTGAAAGCAACTTTATCCGATCTATCTGTCTACTATCTGTCCGCTCCTGGGAAAATTATAGATGTCATTGAAAAATGTTTTAGAAATTTCTTGTGGTCTAGACATAGGGACAGCAAGCTATCTCATTTGTTAAAATGGGGGATAAACTGAAAAACCATTGGATGAAGGTGGACTGGGGATCACAGACATTAAACAGGAAAATAAAACACTCCTTGCCAAGTGGATTTGGCAATTTCATTTGGAGAAAGAGGCCCTCTGGAGAATATTAATCAAAGCCAAATACGGGTCCCAACATTTTAATCTCATGGCAGTCAATTACAAATGCATTTCAACTAGAAGCCAATAGAAATACATTCTGCATCAAAAGGGTCTTATCTACAGGAATATTCAATGTGTTATTGGTGATGGCAGCTTTTTGGACCGACGCGTGGTTTGCTGGTTACACTTTTCTACAGACCTTTCCTAAGCTCTATTGGGTGTCCAACTCCAAAAATGCATCTATCAAGGAGGTTTGGAATGCTACAAACTGCTTTGGGTCCCTAAACTTCAGAAGACACCTCAAAGATAAGGGAAATGGAAAAGGAGGAAAGCCCTGAAGGCTGTGAGGTTCTTTTGGAGGATCGGGAGTGGGGATGGATCTTTAATCTTCTTCTTTGTGTGTATTCGAATTTGGTATTTCATTTCCTTCGTACCTAAGCTATCGGACGGCTACAAACTAAATCATGTCATTTTGGGATTTTCAATGAGATTGCAGAATGGGCTGCTTTTACCCATCTCCTTCCAATTTTGAACCTTACTGATATAAAGGATAATTGGTTAGGGAAACTCAATCATTCTGATTTCAATACAAAGCCACTATACTCTTCCCTCTTGACCAATCCACACTCATCTTCGGCCGACTTATTCAAAAAATCATGGAGCTGGCTGCCCGAAGAGAGTGAATTTTCTCCTTTCGGAAATCACAAATTCATGTCCAAACAGTAAGGACAGGTTACAGAAGCACTGCCCATGGATCAACTTATCTCCTTCTTGATGCTGCCTCTGTCGAACAAACAATGAAACTATTCAGCATGTCTTCTTTGACTGCCCCTTTTCTAGAGAGATATGGATGGAGGTTTTTTTCTTCCTTTAATTGGTCTGTTGCTTTTCCAAATGACAGAAAGTTGGCTCCACCTACTGATCAGCTAGACTCCTTTCAAAGCTGTCAAGGATCATCTTTGGTTAAGCATCATTTGTGCTGTTTTGTGGAAGATTCGGGATGAAAAAAAATGCTAGAATCTTCCGGGATAAGAACAAGACAACAAAGGACATTATTGATACTACCATTCAAAATGCTTTTTTTCTTTTTGTGCAAAGATTTACAGGCTATAACAGAGTCATAGTTTTTCTTTTCTTGTTGCAAATTAGAAACACCTTTTGCACACCCTATGAATGGTTTCTTTTTTGTACACCCTATGAACAGGGTCCAATTGTACTTTTGGATATCTTTGGATATTTCATTTAATCAATGAAATTGTTTTTTATCCAAAAAAAAAAAATTAAGGACCCTGGGAAATATTGTTATTAAAGGAGTTTTAGCTTTCCGTGAGACTTTTTCCTGTTGATTACTGTAGGCCATTGGTTTTACCAATAGCATATGAAATAACTCTATATCTATTAATACAAGAGAATAGCCACAGAAAAAGAATATGCTAAAACTATATTTGCAATAGCTAATTGTATGGTATGTATTTTTTGGAGGAAAATTGTATCATATCATGTATGACCTAAAGTAAGGAGGTTCCTTTATGTTCTAGAATTTTGCTTTTTGGGCTTTCAGATAATTGACTAAAAGTTTGACAACGATGCTATTTTTCTCTCATATCAGGTATGATAAATATTATCAGACACCACGTGTTTGGCTTACAGGATATGATGAGGTTTGTATCTGTATATGTGTATATGTATTTAAATGTGAGAACTGATAACAAAATGTTAATTATAAAATTTAATTTTCAGCTACACATCTTGGATACTTGTTCTTAATCTGGGCTCGTTAGTGGGTTCTATAGGTAGAATTGAGTGTGACACTATAACCTTGAAGAAGATCTAGACAATGAATGCAATTGAGTGAAATTGATTTTTAGTTCGTCATTGGTGAATGTTAATTGGTGTGGAATATAAAGTTGAGTTGGATTGTCCTGTTTAATATTCAACTGAGTGACAATTCTTTATCTTCACTTCTTCTTTGTACTTTTCTGTCATATATTTGTCTTTCTAGTTTAATTGCATATTGTTGATTGAAATTTCTTCTTATTTCTTGATTACTTATCCCTTGATAGTCCAATGGTTTTGTATGTTTACTGCTTAATAATGTCGTTTCATCAATTATCATTTCTTTTGAAAACTACAGTATTTTCTGTTCTTGGAGAAAAATATATCGAAGTATCGATATACTATACTGCACCTATGGCTAACTCTATATGCACTGACACTGTTTTCTATAGTGATAATGTTTTCTTGCTGTGTAAGGAATAGAATATAAATTTTTTACATAGGCAGTAATTTGTTTTCTGTTGCTTTGCAAGTTCTTTTAACGCTTTTTTACCCAGCTTCTATTAGCACATACAAATTTAAATCATTGTGAATTATGTCAGTCAAGGATGCTCTTACAGCCAGAACTTGTGCTCGAAGATGTTAGTCAAGATCATGCTCGAAAAACAGTAAGTTTTTACTATGTAATATTTTAGTTGTGCCATCTGGATGAGGCCCATCATTTATTCTATATTATTTTCAGTTGAACTGTATGCTTAGAATTGACTTCTTCTTGTACCTTTTGCTATGCCACGCCATTCAAAGAAATGAGGAGAAACACTAATAATAATCGAGAATTGCTCTTACATCCAAATTCGAGACTTTATAAAATCTGAGAACTTAAATATAACAAACATATGCAGAAGAAGGAAAGAAGAAACAAGCAAACACTTCTTAGTTAGCTAGTAAGCTTTGCCTTTGCCCCCTTTATACAAATTCCTCAATTGGTGCTTCTCTATCTTGTGAAACCTATTTCAAGTTCTGCAGCAAAAAATTCAGATTGAGAATGACAGTAAACGACAGTAACTCACATCTTATCCAGAAAGGAAGGCTCGGCAGTGAAAACATAATATTTTGATGAAACTTCTCAGGTGGAGCAAAAGTTTGAAAAAATATTAACAGGCACAACCTGGAACCCAAACGTATGGTTGGGTTAAGTTAGGTCCATCAACGAAATAGTTGTTTTAAAGTTCTCATATTTTATGAACTTTTCGACTTTGACCCTTGTGGACGCAACAATACATAATTTTACACATGGTTAAGATTACCAACAAGAATCCGCTTTTGGTATTGTATACTGGACTCGTATGGGGTAGTCTGGAGGACCCTGCATTTGTTTCATTGTCTGCAAATTTGTCCTTCCAATTATGTTCTAAATTCAATCTTTGGGATACAGGTGACCATTGAGGACCATCCCCACCTACCTGGAAAGCATGCGTCTGTACATCCCTGCAGACATGGGGCAGTGATGAAAAAGATCATTGATGTGTTAATGTCCCGAGGTGTAGAACCCGAGGTTCACAAGTAAGTATTTTAATCTCTATTTAAAACAGCAGTTCTAGTTTTGGAGACAATTTATGCTAGTCCTGACTATGTATCTCGATCTCCTCGACTTAGTTTTTCCCTTCTATTTTTTGTAGGTATCTTTTCTTGTTCTTAAAATTTGTTGCGTCTGTTATTCCGACTATCGAATATGATTACACTATGGACTTCGATCTTGGTGGCCCTAGCACTCGATAACTGGGATTGATAAGCATTGTGAGCACTAAGGGTTTTAGTTCCTTTCCAGCTTCCAGCATCTTAAATTCATGCTTGTGTACATCTAAATTGCTGCTTCTTGTTGCTTTAGCATTTGATTTATTGGAGAGGATTTTGGGTCAAGTAAATTGCATGCATCGACAGATTCTGTACAGATTATATAGGTCGCTTTTCTTAGTGCTAGTTGCCTACATTGTGCTTAGACTTCACTCTTCAGAACCTTTTAAATAATATTTTCATCATCATCATTGTAAAAATATTTGAACTGTTACTTTGTTCATCTTCCACCTACTTTCTCCTGTTGAAACGAGTCTATTTCTTTACAAAATTCTTGGACTTTTCGATCAGTCATACATACACTTAAAATTTTTCCTAAGCTTAGGTGAAGTTTAGACGCTTTAAAGTTAATTTCTTTTGAAAAGTTCTTAAAACCAGAGATACTATGAAGTGTCAATTCTCTCGACTGACCGAGAAAAACAAGTGAAAGAGACATCTTCCATTCATATCGATTTTGGTTTTTCTGCTGTCCATATAGACTCGGATTGTAAGTTGAGTTACTAAATCGGTGTCTACCATTTCACCGTATTTCATAATACTTCGATATATATATTCCCACCAATGTGATCCCTATTACTGAGGGACAAATCTGTTTGGGATCCTTGACTAAGTCTCAAACACGCCCGTCCCATAAGATACTATGAAGTGTCAATTCCCTTTTTGTTCAATCCTTCGTGTATTTATAGCATTACTACTAGTATAACATCTGGTATAAGTTGGCTCATCCTTGACTCATTGATATAGCGTGTTTATATAAGGTTCTATTCTATGAACTTCGATAATAAACTAGCATTTCTTTCTTGCTTTCAGTGTTTGTTACTCAAATCCAGCCTGACTCTTTGAATATGTTTGAGCGATGCAGATCCGGTTATACATATGTGCGGGATATTTCACATCTGATGTTTCTGCAAATACAGGCTGACCCTCTGCTCCTTGTACATACACAACATGGGGTCTAAATGGTACCCTCTTTGGATATATTTTGTATTTTGGAAGTCCAGTCTTGCCATTGCTTTCTGTCAAGTCTTAGTTTGGGTACAAGAATCCTTTGTGGTGCTTTGTAACATAACATGGAGCTGGCAGTTGCTCCTTCACAGCACATACTATTCAATGGGAATTTGGTGATAGATTGAACTATTGCAGCAAAAACTCATTCCTCTTATTGGGAAAAAGAAGTTGATTGAATGCCATTATTGCCGCATACCTTTTGACAATCTTTGTTCAGGTTGTTGATTTCTAGTTGGCTAGATTGCGAACTAAATCTTCAAGTTCAAATTTACCCTTTAGTTTTAAACTAACAACTCCTTTTGTGTTTCCTTAATAATAACGACCCCTCTTGTCTTGTGTTTTTGTTAATTATGAATTTCTGCTTTTACAATTGATATGTATCATTTTCTAGGATCTAAATAGGGAGATTTTCAAAATTAGGAAAATAAGAAAAATTATTTACACAAATTTTAGACTTCTTTTTATCAGAATTTGACTTTTTTTTTTATTCGACTTTTTTTGTTTTTTTATCCGTAAACATTTTCTATTTAATAAAAACATATAATTACAAACTGTTCGTTTATACTATAACAAAACAATGTCATTGAGGCTTCAAAAGAAGCATGTCTATGAGATTTGAATGATTAGTTCTCTGACTGACATTATGATAAAATGACGTGAAAGTTAGATTGTTGATTGTCATTTGACAAAATATAATAATTTAATACTGTTTCTTTTAGTGAAGTGGCATTTTCTCTCTCTTCTTTTTTTTTCTCCTTCCTCTCCAACTCTCTTTCTTGCACTCATACCACCATGCAACTCCCTCCACCCAACAACCGTCGACGGTGGAACAAAGGAGTCTCCTTAGTTTCAGATCTGAAATGAAGAACTTCTCCTTTCCAAACTGGCCTTCGTCCATTGCAAGAGGAACAAGAAGCGAAATTAATAATTTTTTTGCAAATTAACGAAGTACAATTAAAACAAAACTACCAACAGAGAAGTTCCTCAATTGAGAGGAGACGTTTTAATGAAGAGAGAAGTTCACAATTAACATCGTTAATGTGTTTGATGGAATAAGAGATGATTTCTCAAAACAACATTAATAGAATTGGTTAAAATGTTTTATAATATCGTAAATTATTTTTTAAGTAAATAATAGTTTTTAAAAAGTCCCCCTTTTTTGCTCCACATCCAGAACATTTCATACCCCAGTGGGAAAAGGTTAGTTTCTAATATGAGAAAGGTAAACTTTTCATACACCCAAATACAGTAAAAAAGTGAAAAGATTCTAAAAACCTCTTGTTAGATACTCTGCAACTTCACGTACATATGCATACAACAATTGCCAAGAATGGCCAACCCTAAGATGTCCTTCGGTAGTAGTACCTGCAAGAAATTCAAACTACATCAACACCAACAAAGACATCGTACGGATAGCGAGTGAAGAGAAACGTACACATAGATTTTAATGTTGTAAATGGAAGCATATTTTCGGAGAAGACGTTCCACAGTGTACCACTCGGAGCGATCTGATCCGTCTTGGTAACCAATCCGTGGCATGTGGATTGAAGCTTTTAGAAAAGAAATGAATAGCCACTTCAATAATATTATGACAGAGAAACAATAGGAGACAAGTTTCAGAATCTGAAGATAATTCATCAAACACAAACAGAAGAAAACATGAGAGTACAGCTTGAAAGCAACACTCCCATTTTGTATGCATGACATCAATGGCAAGGCATAGAACAAGAACCAAACATAGAAATGGTTACCAGAATGTTGTGCTGCTGAAGATGATGCCTTTGATATGCAGTTCTCCAAATCTGGAAGAGAAATCTTGCTTCTTGGGACTTTTCGCCTTGGATTATAAGATTGTACAACGGCCAAAGCAAACCATTGAGGAGCATTATCACTCTGTTGTTTGTTGTCATCTGCATTAAGCCACAAGAAGGGAAACAAACAGGAATAAGAGGACAATTTTGGAATATAGTCCCCTCACCCCCCCCCCAAAAAAAAAAAAAAACACAATTAAACTATTTATTTAGTATATACGGTTAGATTCTGTTGAGCTTCCTTCTGTGAGTTTCTCTCAGAAGAAATATTAAAACATGAGTAGTGAAAAAGCAGTGGGAATAACTAGTTAGGGGTAACCAGGTGCTGCAAACGTTGAATCCTTTGTGTATGTATCTTTGCTCTTTCCACAATATGACTCAATCCAGGACACAATTATTTCCCCCAGTTTAAAACTATAAGGCTGCATTTGGTTTAACTTTTCAAATGTTTTTGATAAAAAAAAATAAGTATTTGATAACCAGTCAAAATAGTTTTTGAAACAATTTCAAAGTGTATTTTTAACCGTTTTTATGAAGATTTTTTTTTTTAAAAAAAAATTAAAACTCTTTTCTTTAGTCATTCCAAACAAGCCCTAAATCAAGAAAACAATTTTAGAAATTACAATATCAATAGCCTTTTTAAGGCTATTCCTCTACCACAATCCATACTCTATGAACTGATTCCTCAAAACCATCCATATGCTCTAAGCTCCCTAACTCTCTATTTATAAGCAATTCACACCTACCTAATTACCATAATGCCACTACTAATATTCCAATTATATTCCCAATTGTATTCTCCACTAATGTGGAAGTAACTTTTAGAGTATAATTATTTTACTTGTAAACACTGGATTACTCCCTAGATATATTTCCTTTTAAGTGAAGCTAGGTTTCAATAAATAAACAGCTTGTACGGTTTCTGTATTCATCACAAATCCTAGCACTGAGAGAGCAAAAGGAAACACTGACCAAGTTTTATGAGATGAACATCACCAAGATGTAGGTCCCCAAATTCAGAAGCTCGTTCATATGCAGAAGGGATGCTTTCAGAAAGTTTTGCCAGCGCATCAAACATTCCGCCATGCCCCCAGCTTCCGGAATCATCAACACAACTGTGAATAGGTACATCAAGCCGATCAGATGAGATCATTCCTCCTCCTCTCCTCCCCACAGAATAAAAAAAACAATAACAATAATAATAATAAATTAAAATAATGAATAAAGAATAGCTTTGCACATAGGCAATGATGGAAATAGTAGATTCTAACCGATGTGCATCTATTGTTAGACATTGCAAGTAACGGCTAGTTTGGAAAACTATTCACTTTACACAATACAGGATAAGAAAGCAAAAAGGCAACAAGATTAACTTCTACGTGGTAGAATAATCAAGGAAACAAGGAAAAAGGGGGGATCATGAATAGATTGCCTTCGTTACAAAGGCATAAACCTCAAACCTGAATATGATGGTAGGCTCGGATATACAATTCACTGTCGCCGATGGATGTGTGCAATCACCATAGACAAAGTAAACAGAGCCAGCATCTGAAATTAGATCACTATCAACAGGTAAGACTGGATCTTCAACAGATAATGAATGGTATCCAAGGGCTTCCCATTTAGATAGTTTCTTTTCTTCTGCTTTCTTCTTTGCAGCCTGAAGTTTTAGACTCTTATCTCTAGATAAAGTTTTCCGGTCTTCCAACTCCTTGATTTGGTTAGCACCAGAATGAGTTGCTTCCTTGAACTTCTCTATCCAAGAGCAATATGACACCTCATCAAGGCCTGGGTCAAAATTGAGAGAGGCAGTACCTTCGCGGATAGAAAGATCACCACCATTAGATAAAGTCATTGGATTAACCAAAAATCTTGCATCATCCTTGTCTGATAATTTTTTATGGCGCAGTGCAATAACTTTTTCAGCCATTGCACTGACATTTGACACCTCAAACTCTCCTGACTTTTCGTCGTCTAGTTGACCTTGATCAAAAACATGTAACCCAAATATGATAGATCGCAAGTCACTAGTTTCATTCACTGCAATTTCTTCTGCTTCCTGATCAATATAATCTTCACCCATAACCTTTTGGCTAAGTTGCAGCTTCCTTTCTGCCCTTCGCATAATAACCTGTACAAAGAAACTAAATAAAAAATGACTAGACCATGCTTGTTTTAAGTATTATGTGGCAAATCTTACTTCTTCGACAGTTTGGGATGTAACTAGGTTTATAGACAACACATGATTTATTTGACCAATTCTGTGTGCCCTTTGTAAAGCTTGCTTGTCCACCTGAGGATTCCAATCTTGTTCATAGAATATAACCTACAACACAATGAACATTAATGAATAAACAAACTTGAGTAATAACAATTATATTGTGTTCATCAAATATAACCTATAATATGATGCACATTGATGATAAAACAAGTTTTAAGTAATAACAATTATAAAAGCACGTGCTTGGATGAGAACGTCAGTATAAAATGTGAGGCTTCTAGTTTGCATAACAAGTGTTGTGTTAATTGAAAATTGAAGGTAGAATACTGGCAAGAAATTAGTCCCATTTGGTTTTTGAAAATTAAGCTTATAAAGACTACTCTACATATTGAATTGTTTGTTAGGAGCGTTTTTTTTTTAAAAAAAAAAAAAATCAAGTTTTGAAAATCTAAAAAGGTAAATTTTGAAAACTTGTTTTTGTTTTTTTAATTTTGCTAAGAATTCAAGTATTTAGTAAGGAAAATGAAAAGCATGGCAATGAAGTTGTCAGAAAATATAATTTTAAAAAACTAAATGGTTATCAAATGAGGCCTAAACAAATTATTCTAACAGAGTTAATTTGAGCATGTACAATTAGTCAAATAGCATTGCCAAGAATTATTTAAGGATATTGAACAGGCGTAGTGGAGGCTTTAAGGAGTTCGAGTTCTTTCGGATGAGAAACCAAACCTTCATTGAAACGAAAACTTTGAAAAAAAAAAAAAAATACAAGAAACCTACCCCTTTTTCTAGGTCCAGTCAAGGGGTGGATACTTTTCATCCCCACCATAAGGAATCCTAAAACTTACCATGAAACGGACTCCAATTCAAGAGGATGAGACCTAACTACAACAAAGCAGAGAGACTTGAGCTCACAACGAGGTATTGAATCTCACAATATCCCATACCTCAAAATTAGACATCTCCAAAACCCTAAAAATACGTCCATTCCTCTCAAGCTATAAACTCCATAAACAGCAAAAATACAAGCCTGCCAGATGACTTTACGACTAGAAGTCAATTAGAAAGTCGGATCTAATAGAGCCTGTAGGTCTCAGAAAAGTTACAGACTACAGAGGATGACCGTCAACAAAAACTAAAATTCAGAACAAAGAACTTCAGCAATGGTTTTTTTGGTAACATTGGTATGTAGAAGGCAGTAGTGTGAAGGTGGATGATGATCCTAAATTACCCTTCCATAAAACTAAAAACAATAAGCAACAAGAATATAAGCAAAGAAAGAAAAAGGAATAAATATTATACTAGTACTTTAGATACGTTTGCCCAATGTAGGTTACTTCCTATCGTCAATGGATTCAGAAGTTTTGTATTAAGTTTTACTAAAATGATGAAGATTACAGCCACAAAAGAAAAAAAGAAAAAGAAAATTACACCTCTCAAGAATGTCACCTTTCAATTTCATGTTGACCCTTGTCCCACCAATGTTGAGTCTTTTTTTCTATTTGTTCCCTAATTTTCTTTTTAATTTCAATGTCATTCTTTATATATTTGATTTCTTTTTCGATCATGTTTTTATTGTCACAAATTTAGAAAATTAAAACTTGCTCGATTCATATGAACTAGCAATGAGCAACTTATTCAAACCAGAATTGCTGGTTGTTAAAGAAAATTGACCTAATAAAATTTACTGTTTTTTAATTCATATAAAACATATACAAAGTTAAAGCTCACTGTATCAGCGGACACTAGATTCAAACCAACTCCCCCGGCTCTTGTAGAGATCAAGAAAACAAAAGCATCATTTGGGGTTGTTTGAGAACTCCCCCCCGCACAATTCAAGCTGAAGCTCCTGATTGCAGCAAAACGCTCTTCAGCTCGAATTGATCCATCAAGACGCTCATAGGAAAAGTTCCGCAACTCCAGGAAGTCCTAATATGTGAGAAACATGATAGATGTTTTAACTTTAAGCATAAAATCCTTTCTTACTTTCTTCTTTTGCTAAATAAAAAATGTATGTTAATTTCTGAAGGTGTTCAGAGGAACCTCAAACCTGTAATATATCAAGTGTATGAGTCATCTGAGCAAACAAGAGAACACGATGTCCAGAATCATGTAGTTTCTGAAGTAGTTGATCAAGAACCACAAGCTTGCCACTTGCCTGATTAGATGAACCAAAAGCAATGGGAAAGTCAGAAAACGCAGAAACCAAAGATGGAAATTCTCTAATGTTTGGATCATATGAGACAGAGAACTAAAGTCTGCTTCCTTTAGGATCAGGCAAACGTATTTTGACAATAAGAATAAGCCCCAGTTCCTTTTTCATTTTTAGATACAAATTCCAAAGTACAAAAAGGTAGGCAGAAACTGGCTATTAAAAACTTTATCAATATCAATCACTCACATTAATGAGATTAAAAAATAAAATGGTAAATTATACTTTTAGTTCTTCACTTCATGTTTGTGTCTATTTGATTCCTAAATTTTCAAAATATACAATTTAACCTAAAATTTTCCAAAAATAGTTCCGTTTGATTTCTATTGTTACTTTTCCCTTAGATGCAAGAGCGAAAAGCCTACCGGACATTTTCTTACTTTTGTAATATGAATAACGCTGAGATGACATTAAAAAAAATTGTTTTTATTTTATTTATTTTTTTAAGAGACGAAATTGTTGCTAATATGAAATTACATTAAGGGGGAGCACCCCAATCTAAGGGAGTTACAAAAAAGCCTCTCCAATTCAATCATGCAGAGGTCAAGCTATTAATGGAAGATGGGAGAGAATTCACACCAAGAAGCCATAAAGAAAACTCTAGCATCAAAACGAACAAAAATGTTTCCTTATCCTTGAAGACTATTGACATGGAAAAACAAAGAGATTAAATCACATGTTTTTGAAAATTCCCAGAGCAAATAGAAACAAAAACTGAAAACTGGAGGATTATAAATGTAATGCACCCAGACGGTTATATTGAAAAAGAATTTTTTGGAAAAAAATAAAAAAGGGCTACTTCTACTCTCACAAAATAAAGCCAATGCAGGCTACTCGCCTCCCCCTTCTCTCACTCCTCTACAAATGCACAAACACATACTAAGAAAAGAAAGAACAGGCTACCTGAACCAGGTGCTCTCCTTCTTCGTAAGGTTCAGGCTCAATACCAGGAAACAGATAAGGATGGCTACAGGCTTTTCGAAGTTGAATCACCTGCCAAGCAAGAGCTAAAATATTCAATCACTATTCACAGTAACAAAAGGACCCAGCAAAAGAGTCTGTGATTGTCTGGTCAATAAAAGTATTGTCACAGATTAGAAAATGCAAAACAAAAATTACCCTATCCAAAAAAAGCTGTAAAAAAATAACAAAATAGAAGATAATTTGTTAAATGTTAAGTGGGTCAGTCATGTAAAACTTGTTGCCGTCGATTATTTCATTCAACTGGAAACACCTAGAATGGGGCAAGGAATCACACTCACCAAAACAGCTATTCACCTCCCATTACTGAAAGAGACCGAAAGTGAAGCATGGAAGTTCAAGAAAATGACATACAATATTCTGCAAAGATTGGTGGTTTGAGGATCCAGCAGAAAGGGCAAGTAGTTTAGGCAGCTCCTTCTTCAATAATGACATGTAGACCTTCCTTTGAAGATTTACCAAGGGTACCATCCTATGACCAAAAATAATCAGACATTAAACTAGTTATATGTGTATCTACAGACGCAGTTAGCACAATGCTTACACTGTTGTCTCAGTAAGTGGTGGTAGCAACAAAACTCCAGATTCACTAAGCTTGGTTTTTGTTCTTCTCAGAAGGAAGACTGATAGTACATACTTTAAACTCTTAAAATGTCCATTTCCTTTCATTTTTCCATGATCTGTAAATAACAATACAACACTCTAATGAATTGAGAAAGAACGTTGTTTCCTTTTACCTCCTACAACTGTGTAATCCAAATTGAAATCATATCATGAACATTACACAAACAAAGCTGAAAGAAATATAAGAGGGCTCGATTTGAATTAGAATTTCCAATACTTCAAGCAACAGGAAACTAGATATGTAACGTTAGGTAAGTGTAAGTCCAAGTCATTCTTATGTTCTAATTATTTTTCCATCTCTGCAGAAATCGAGATTATATACCAAGAACATTTCTACAATATTCATTTCTAACCAAAGAAATTTTCTATTTATGTCATAGACTCGTACTTAATTATCAGTCAAAACATTATAGAGTAGCATATAGATTCTTTCTTTAACATCTCAGAGGGATCGGAAGGAGGAGGGGAAAAAATTAAAGGTTCCAACAGAAGGTAAGATGGATTACCTAAAGTAAGATCTCCAGTATCCTTGAACGTAGAAATAAATTGATTGAGTGTACCAAAGACTGAAGGCATGCAAAAATGCAATAAAGCCCAAAGTTCGCTGAGATTGTTCTGAATAGGAGTTCCAGTCATCAATAACCGCCTTGGGATAAGAAAACGCTCTAGAAGTACATTGTACAGAACCTGTTTCCACATAATATTATACATCTAAGCAATAAGAACTGCAAAAGAGGAAACGCTTTATTTCCAATCAGCAAGTAATTTCAAACACCCAGAAATTAGCTAACTCAAATGATTAGATAGTTGAACTTGTCTACTCGAAATGAAGAAATGTTTTTTAGAGAAGTCGAAATGAAGAAATGTTAGACAGATTACCATGGCAAGATCACATTTCAATTTCACGGACAGTAACACCCAATTCAGTAGCCATTTGTAAACAGATCAACCAACATCATATGAATTGAAGGAACTAATATTTAAGTTCTGTTCATAATCTTACATAAGTGGGAGAAATTTGAGAGAAACGCCTCAATGATATTTCATTAACTCAACATACAAATGGGAAACACACCTAAAAAGTGTCAAATTATAAAAAGAACAAGTTTCACTTTACAACTTCGAAGTTTACATAACTACACAATTGGAAATTTGGGCAAAAAATAAACATCTTTAAATAAATGGGCAAGAATATTTGGACGGTTGGACTAATTTGCTTCAACACTTCCTTCTAGGTCTGAATTACATGAGAATTAGTTTTATTACAATTTTCCATTTCTTAAGAACTGGAGTTCTCGCAATTGGCAATGTTATCTGTTCTTATGTTATATAGTATGATGTACTATGTAGCTGCTTTTCTTGTCCCCTGATATCCCTTTTAAATAGCACAATTAGTCAAGGAATGGGCTCCAATCAAGCAAAACAAGACCTAAAGAGTAATTACAAAAAATTCTACACATAGAAAACATAGAGGCGTGTGAAATCTAGAAAGGAACCACAACTCCCCCAATGGTTTTTTTATTTATAGAACTCCCTCAATGATTTTTCAATATGCTCTTGCAGTTGTGTTGGTTGTTCATTTTTTCTTTAGGCATTCTGTTGAGACTCGTCTTTACTCTTGTCAAGGGCTATTTAGTTGTTTGTCTGAGAATATTTGTTCCTTTTGTGTTGCAGATTTCCAGCAGTTGCTTTCCATTTTTGGTTTCCGCAAAGACTTTCTGTATTGCAGAATTGTTTCCTTTTTGGCCTCCCTTTTATATCCGTCTTTGTAGGCCTCCCCTCTTTGTATGCCTCCTAGGGGTAGCCAGATAACTTGTAGAAATACAAGTTATTTATACTGTTTTATTTAGATATTGCGACTAAAAGAAAGAAAAGTTGCGTCGATAGTATAGAAATTGGCTAAGAAATGCGAGAATTATAACTTGTCGTCAATAACCCACTAACACCATTGCGATGGTAGAATAGAGTGTTTCAATTTCTGTTTTGCAGGAAATGGCATGCGTTAATGGCTCAAAGATAAAATAAACGCATCTACGTCGCATTGCGCCCATCATTCAGGAATGAAGAGATGATCAACGCAATGACGGCATATGCGACAATCGATCAAGAGCTTAGCGATCAACGCAAATTCAACTGCATGCGGTAATAAAAAATAACGCCGCATGCGACAATCGATCAAAGATGTAAAGAGCAACGCATTTACGAAGGATTCTAACAAATGTACAGCTTTCAATTATGCATTTCTGATGGGTTGATTGTGTAACAGAAAGAATATTCACTCCGCCATTTCAGGAACTACCATAACCATAAAGTGGGGACCACGAAGTCAAAGAGCCAAGCTTCACTTATAAATAGCTTCTGCAAATTCATTGAAAAATATACTTGAATACATAGAGACCTGCATATATCGATTCTGAGAGAGAGACTGGTCTGAAGCGACTGTCCAGAGTAGATGAGGGATAATCAAGAGACAAGGTCGAGAGGTGAGTCTCCGAGCAAGGAATCCTTCCAATCCCTGCCGTTGAAGCTCTGTGCGAAGGTCATTTCTACCAGAAGAGCAAGCCTGAGAGGGAAGCTCTCCTCTCCATTTCTACCACACACCGGGAAGCAAAACCTCCGTTCAGGATCTGTGTCAAGACGTTGACACTCCTTCTGTATTTGTTTCTAATCTCTATTTCATCACTTGTATTCATCTTCTTAATCTTTCATTCACACCATGTATCGAATGCTTAATCTTAGTATTAAATGGTGTAATCATTATCATTATCATCTCTCTGTCTATTTTCGTTCATCCATAATCCATTTTCTCCATGATGTTTTCCTAATTCCCTAGGTAATTAGCAAGAATTAAGCAAGTAAATTAATTTGTGTTAAGGAAATAATTGAGTTTAGCTAAAGCATGCTCGATGGCATCTTCACCTGTGAAAGCAGGAGTGAAGATGTTATTCTGCCTATCGAGAGAAGGTTGGAAGAATGCGTTAATTAAAGCGAGAAGTACTTTCAGAGATGGAAGCAACCTTGCGTTCAACACGTTCATCCCTGTTTCACCATAGAGATATGGAAACACGGTCGATCACCAAGAGGTGTACGCCAAGGGAAAGTGGAACCTTAGTTGCATCTTTAACGCGATTGACAAACTTGCGTTGTTTTTACTAATTACTCTTTCTATTTCTGATTCATCCATAAAGACTTGCCATCGCATACCATGATCCTTTGTATAACTTCACAGTCAATCTCGACCTCAGTATCATGTATCATGTATCTTGTATCATATTAGCTTAGGATTTTATTTTATCAACACAACTTTATTTTATTAACGCAATTTTATTTCATCGCAATTTATGTTACTGTATAAACAACCATTCTTTATTAATTGTAAGAACCGGTCACATATACCACATGAGTAACACATTAACGAAAACAATCCTTGTGTTCGACCTCGGATTATTCTAGAAACTTGCGTTGGAATTATACTTGGTTTCAGCGCAAGGAAACTTGTGACACACATTACTCCATCGCATACTACAAGCATATCATTAACAACGCATATATTTACACGTAGTGTGCATAAGCGATAACACAGCATAACATTCCATCTACATTCTATTTCTATGTCATCAAGTTTATGGCAACATGAGCTTGCATGATTCATTCATTCACATTCATATTTGTTCACATGCTGTAAGATATAAATTTAGCATTACAAGTTTATGGCGCTGTTGCCGGGGATTGGTAATGGTTGGTGTTGAGTACTTTTGTGGTATGTTGCAGGACAGATCTCTTTGTACTGTCTGTTTATCACGAAGAGCAGGCTGACGGTTTATGAGTACTGGAACCGATCCAGAAATTCTAAACTGACCCAGAGATCAAGTGTATTTTTCGCGCAGGAACACATCA
>NC_052360.1:70387865-70508986 GCF_009727055.1 Benincasa hispida | reverse complement strand
CCCAGAGATCAAGTGTATTTTTCGCGCAGGAACACATCAGAAAGAAATGTGCAACGCATTCTCCATACCTGGTGTGACTCCCGAAGGAATTAGATTATATCTCTTCCCGTATACATTGCGGGATGAGGCAAGGAGGTGAACAATGTCCTTGATGGTATTGTGCAGGCAAGCTTAACCGCCTGCAGAGGTGTGGATTGCGGTAATCATGTGAGAAATTTCTTTCAATCAGCATCTCTAAAATCTATGTTTAAATGTTTTCTTTATTGCTTTATGCATTACGTTATTTATTGCTTTCTTAAACTAGCTTTTATGGCTTTATGAATTTACTCTTCATTTAATTCAATTGCATTAATTTCCGTGAGTTATTTCAATTCCCTTATTTTCTGCATTAATTGCGTTGTTTTAAATTCTCTATGAATGATTGTTTAAAATAAAATGAAGACCGCAAAGTCCTAGCGACTTGCGTTGATGGAAAACAAAATATATATATATATAATAATGATAATAATAACAACAAAAAAATAATAATAAATCAACATCTGGTATGCATTGCGATGATGAGTGCATCTTGTGCTAACTAGATACACTTTGCGTCCATCTAACCCAAATGCATTGCGCTGAGGGGTGTGTTGCGCTCGTATGTATTTTTCGCTCGTCCTCAGCGAAAACGCACTATGTCAAGGTAGTGTTGTGCCAGTAGAAATACAGTGCGCCCGTCCTCCAAAAATGCGTTGAGTTGAGGGGGGTGTTGCGCTGATACATGCGTTGTTGCCCGTCCTCTGCAAATATGCATTTGCGGTAACAGATACATTACGTTAATCTTTAACTTTGCACCCATCCGAGTAAAATACAAAGGATAATTTCACTCACTATTGCTATTGTCTAGAAGCTATTTCTTGATTCTTTGTACATGCTCAAATTTTGTATTGCGTTATTTGTAATTCTTTGTATACTTGGTTAATTTTGAATACAACTGAGTAACAATTCTTTCCGTATGCGTTAGCCTCTTATTTATCATCCTTTGTCAATTATTGCGATGTTCTTTATCTTTTATTTCGCGTTATTCATTACGCTGCCATCATGAATTATATGTATAACCTTAGAAACATTTTCCACACTTTGTATTTTCTGACTAACACTTAGATAATTCGTAGCAATAGTACTGCTTTACCTTTTATCCTTCAAAACTCTGCTCAAACCTTCTTTTCAAAATTTTGACCAAGTGTTTTGTCTCTTCTGTCCAAAACAACGCAATGAGGACCTTGCGCATCTCTAAATTTGGGGGTGGTGGATGCGGTCATTAAAAAAAAAATGCGTTCATTACCAAAGGGAAAAAAAAATTCATATAGACTCCAATGTCAGCACAAGGGAAATTCCAAAACAATCCCAACCTGATAAGAGTTAAGTTGTGAAAGGAATCTGCTTGTAGTTGGATATTCGCATGACACCCGTGGGAGCAAGCCAAAACGAAGGTGGGTTTCCAAGAACGACGCAATATGAAGAAAGAAAAAAAAATAAGAGAAAAATAATAAGAATATAAGAGACAACTCCTCTGACCAGCAAAAGTTAAACTTAGCTGAAAATCAAGAGTTGAAGTTGAGATTGGCACACAACCATAGTTGGAGTTCGCATGACACCTGTGGGAACAAGCCAAAACGAAGGGTGTAACCATGATCAACAGTCTCTAATAAAATAACGCAACCCGACCACCGCATTCAAGACGCATCAAGTTGTTTTTGCATGAAGAGGTAAACATTCTTTTCAAAACAAGAAAGGAATTTTTAAGTAGAGATTTGTTGTATAAAAGAATAAAGTAGGGCTTGTTTATGAATTATCAAGGATAGAAAGAAATTGCGTTGTTAAGCGATGTTGCCTAGGATGAGCATTCGGAGCAACCAATCGACGCAAAATTTAGGATAAGAACTGAACAATATTGCCTTAGTAGAAGATATGCTTGAGGACATAGCCCTTTTGATAATAATGATTGTTGAAGAGTGAAAAGAAAAAGGGAGATTGTGTATGCTTGTTGTAGCAGTGTTGCTTGGGTTTTAGTTCAACCATCAGAAAGTTCATGCTACTTTGGTTGTTCAGTGAAAAAGATAACGAACGTTCATTCTTTTGTTGAGTGATACAGTAGTTAGCGAGGAAAACTCTTTCTTAGAGGGAGCCTAGGCATCTCAAACATGAGAGGAAAAGAATTATGATGTTTCAAGAGGAGTCTCAAGTTTACAGGGACCCTAAACGTAATGTGCATCAAGAGAGGGAATCTCAAATTTAGGGAGAGCCAAACCTCTACATCAGTAGTAACCTCTTTGTGAGTCTAGATAATGTGTATTATTAGATAAGTATTCTTGTGTAATCACTTAACTCTATTAGTGAAGTTATTTTTATCGGACACGCTATCCCCGTGGTTACACCGAACTAGATTACCATTTTCTGTATGTTCATTCTTCTATCTTGTTCTTTTGACTATCTGTCTCATATCCTGTCTTTGACATTGTGTTTGACTTGTGGATTTCTTTAGATTCGCCTATTTTTCACAATACCTCAAAAAAAAATTATTGTTCCTTTCTCTCAAATATCCAACAAAATAGCACAAAGACAAGCAAACCAGAGTCGGGTACCTTTTCCTGAAAGGGGGAATGGGTAAGAAACTCCTCCAACATGAAACTGAAGCTCCTTAGCCTAGTCAAACTAACAGAAAATGCCTCGAAGAATCTATACCAAAGAGACCTAGAATACTAACACATCCAAAGAAGGTGATTGAGGTCCTCGACAGCTTCCCTACAAAGAATACAACACTAAGGTCCAGTCAACTTGGACAAGAACGTCTAAACATGATCCATAGTATTCGCCTTGCCAAGGACAACCTGCCACACAAAAAAATTAACCTTCTTTGAAATGTTCCTCTTCCAAAGAATGGAGAAGATGGGAGTGTTTCGAGATGAGGACGAACCTACCCGACAAGAAAACCCATTCAAAGGACTAGGGCTCCAAAGCTAAAAGTCACTTCTCCCTTGATAGAGTGACATCACCATTACCAATTAAAGATAGAAGGGCAGGCTATAACATCGTTAGCCTCCTTATCATATGGGGAACAACAAAGACCAAGGCAGATTGAGGAAGAGTTCCTAGAAGTAGAGAGGATTTGATGCCACAAAATAGAACTTGGCATTCAACAAAGGACAAAGATAAGAGAACACCACGTAGAAGGGGCTATCCCCTAGCCACTTGTCTTCTAAAAGTAAGTACTAAACCCATCACCCACAATACAATTAATGAATAGAGAAAAGAAAGGGAGGCTATCCCCTTACTTTTTCAAACTGTAATTCCCTTCACAATATTTTTTCCTTGATTCTTAAACATAACTCCTTTCGCAAATTAGGAATAGCATATGTTCACAAGTAAAAGAGGTAGCATATGATGCCTTTACGTACACTTGAAGGGTTTTTAAGTCTCTGTGCTTCATCAATGACAGCATACTGCCAGGGTATCTGAGAGAGGAAATCCTGATCCATCAATGCTATGTCATATGTTGTCAACAGAATGTCGAAAGGAAACAACACCTATCAAAAGTTCCAATAACTTCACATATCATAAACAGAACCAATTCAAATAAACCTCCTCTTCAAGGAGATAAGGCATACAATGTCATCAAACTCACATCAGATACAGGTTGCTCTGTTGCATGCTCAAACATACGCCTGCGCACATTTCGTCTAGTTTCTTTATCTCCAACATATTGAAGAACATTTAAACATGGAGCAAATTTGATAATCTCTGATACCCAACCATCTGTCACGCTTAGAGGACATAATACCACTATGGAAAAACATGAAAACGAAAAAGCATATCAATCCAAACCTGTGCAAAAGAAACTGATAACCTGTGCAAAAGAAACTGATCGACGGTTTTTAAAATCAATAATACAATACAATAGAAAACTGTACTGAACTCACAAAATGGTGCCGGTGATATTTGATGGACCTTCAAATAACTAAGAAAAGAAATAGCTTGCAAGGTTTTGCCTAACCCCATCTGTTCATAATTCATTTAAAGAGGTATATAGAATAGAAATCGAACAACATGAATAAAACTTAAAAGGAAAGATCAATTATTTTGTTCTAAAATTTTAATAGATAAACCAATATGATAAAAGTGAAAATGATAAAAAGAACCAAAGGTGTGACCAATTAATCTAAGCTAACTAAGACTCAACTAACCTAAAACTCAAAAGGATGTTGAAGAAGCTCAACTAGAGACCATTCCAGCCAGTGTACTTGCTACCGAAGTAATTTATTATAAAAATGTAAACTTTCTCTTCGACCCTAGTTTGAACTCAACACCACAAGACCAAAAGACTAGAGTAAAAGAAAAGAATTAATTTTCTGCACTACTACTGAAAAACATCAGCCTTTAGCATTATCGTCATCAAGAGGGAAAGAAATGAGAGGCAACATGACATACAGTGAAAGAGAGTTTCATTTGGGTTGCCAATAATGTTCGCTTGGAAGCATTTAACGGAGCCCTCCTTTTGCTCAACCTTTCTAATTTTCCATTCCACGAATGGGTATGATAATATAATATTAATGAGAAGTAAAAATTTTATGCTACTAAAATATCCTCTCCCATGGTCAGATTGTCATGTTGTCACAAGAAATGTGTTTATGCAACATCATAAATTTCATATAATATTATGGTATAGTATATCATCTATTACAACATACTTTTCCCATTTTAAACCATCGCCTCACTTCAACTTAAGGATACAGTTTGTGCATTTCTCACCTCCAAAAAAAAAAGTTTGCAGAATCAACATTGCACATCAAAAGTGCCCATGCACAATCCTAAATTTTAAGGATTATTTTCAAGCATAAAGTACTCTGTAATCTGTAAAGCAACCGCACTCCAACATCATGATGGTAAAGAAACCATACCTCATCACCTGGAGGGGAAAGAAAAATCATTATCGACTTGTACTTTCCAATCAAAACATAAGTCGTAAACTGCATATAGATGTGAGGTCAACCATGGGAAAGGATCAATTTATGAGATGCTGGAAACATATAAAATACTTGCAAAAAAAATTCACTCGAAATTCTAGGTTCATGCAAAATAGAGTTTCTTTTAACAAGCTAACCCACTCTATAGTGAATTGAAAAATTAAGTACTTTCTAAAAAGTCAGTACAGCGCCAAAACAGCTCAAATCCTAAAAGTGGGAAGATGCAAACATTAACAAAGAAAATAACTTGTAAACAAAGCTTATGCACACATAATTTATATATGAGATGGTTAACCTTTACAGTGCACCAATTTTTAAACTTAGAGCAAAATTCAACGTGCCAACAAAACTCAAATTTCAAATAGGTTATTTGTTTTGCGAAGTTGCAAAAATCAGATAATATAATTACAAACAGATAGAAAGCATGGATAAAGTATTAAGTGTGGAAAAACTTTAGCGTCATAGGCCATAAACAGAGCACATTCGAGTCGAAGGTACAAAACTCACTAGAGTAAATTTCTAGAACGCAAAAACCACAATAAGGCCAGAAATTTTTATTATATTAAAGATTCGGTTACGAATATAGAGTATATTTTCAGTCATAACATTGGTTATCAAATAAATGCAAATAGGAGAAATGATGAATTATAAACTAAAGAAGCACAGTCAAATTCTGGGATTGTTAGTTGACTAATGAACTCGCCAGTAGATTCTACTCAAATTAACGACTATTAAACAAGAATTTGATCAAATTTCTGCGGCTAGTGCGAAATGAAGAGATAATTTTAAAAAATAAATAAAGGAAGAGTATAGACGAAACTAGTTTCAAATTGTACAATAAGAAAATTGAGGCTAATCAGCTCATTCAACATCAATAATTCCTAAAAATGAGATGGAAGTGTAACCGAGAATAACGTTGACGCCAAGATGATATCGCCGAATTAGCCATAGAACTCCTTCAACTTGGTAGGGTTTCAGAGTCGCCGTAACTCCGAAGTCCGGACAAGATTCCGGCGAGTTGTCGGAGCCAGAATCGTGGAGAAGTATGAGCTTCGCCGCCGCTTTTAGCCTATTCTCGTAATTCATCTCTCTCAAGTCTTCGCCAAAAAGAAACGTGCCAATGAAGAATGGACGGTGGATTCAACCGCTCTACGACGTGCTCGGAAATTTTTCCGATCAAAGGTCGCGATGAAGGAATAGAGATCGACACGTGTATGTCAGCGTGCCTACGGAGATCAAATTTCATCCAACACGTTGCGCGCCACGATGTTTTTAAAATGAAGTACTAATGGTTTATATTAATATACTTTCGGGATCAGTTCATTTCTCGAACCTTGGTGGATATTGTATCTAGTGCTAGGGTACATATTGATGTTGTGTATGCCTCTAATCACATGAGCGAGAGAAAGAATTTGTGGTCTCAGTTGATTGATGTATGTGCCTCGTGGCAGTTTCCTAAAGTTGTTTTGGGAGATTTTAATGCTATTTATTGTAGTTTGGGGGATTTTGGTGGTTGCCCTAGCTTGAGGGAGATGTAGGAGTTTGATGGGGCATTATTGGAGGCAGATCTTGTTGAAATGGGTGTGACAGGTAACTGGTTTACTTGGACTAGTAAACTTCAGGGGAATGGTATCTTACATCGGTTGGATCGCTACTTGTCTAATGAGGCATGGAAGGTAGTTTTTCCGTATTTGGAGATTGGGGTTGGTCAGTGGGGAATTTCTGATCATAGCCCTCTTCTGGTTTCTACAAGAGAGACGAGGAGTAGGCCGCCTCCTACGTTTGGTTATTTTTCTCATTGGGTGAAAGCTGGTGGTTTTATTGATACTATCAGGTCAGTGTGGAAAAGGTTTGAGGATGTGTCTCCTATGGTTAGCTATGAGCGAAATTTGAAGGCAATGAAGTGGGTTTTACATGCATTGTTTGATAGGCGTATCTCTGTTTTATCTGATAAGGTGCGGGTGGCTAGGTAGATTATGAAGGCTGCTCAGGCTGAGGCAGAGAGGGATTCTTTCTCAAAGTTGGTGTACGGAGGTGGCTCGGGCCACTAAGGTGTTCTGGTTAGTGGCTAGATTGAAGGAGGTGTCGCTCCGGTAGAAGACCAAAGTGAGGTAGCTGGAGTCAGTTGGTCTGAGGAGGGGGTGGAGGCGCTTGGTCGCCCAGTGAGTCGGGATGAGATTCAGAAGGCTTTATTCTCGATGAAGTCTGGGAATGCTATGGGCCTGATGGGTTTTCAATGGATTTTTACAGAGCTGCTTGGAGTGTGGTTGGGGATGATTTCTGTGATACTATTCTGAACTTTTCAGAGTCCTGTTATTTGCTTATTGGAGTTAATTCTATTACTATTACTCTTATCCCAAAGAGGCGGGGAGTTGAATGTATGGAAAAGTTTTGTCCTATTTCTTATTGTAATGTTGTGTATAAGTGTATCTCGAGGGTCCTAGCTGAGAGATTGTGGTTGTGGTTGCCTTTCTTCATCAATGGTAACCAGTCTGCATTTGTTCTTGGTAGGTCGATTTTTTATAACATTTTTATTGTGTCAGGAGCTTGTGGGGGGCTATAAAGAGGGCAGAAGGAAGTCGCATTGTGTGTTGAAGGTAGACCTTCAGAAGGCGTACGATTCGGTCAATTGGGATTTTCTGTTTGGTGTATTGCTGGCTATAGGTACGCCCCTTCAGTTTGTTAGTTGGGTGAGGGCTTGTGTTACTTTGCCTACGTTCTCTGTGATGATTAATGGTTCCCTTGAGGTGTTTTTTCTTGGTAGGAAGGGGTTAAGGCAAGGGGATCCATTGTCTCCTTTTTTTTGTGATGGTGATGGAAGTTTTGTCCAGGTTGTTGAATAAACCTCTTGTGTGGTTTAGGTTCCATGATCGGTGTGAGCATGTGGGCCTGATTCATTTGGTTTTTACAGACAATTTGATGATTTTCTGTGCAGCTGAGAAAGTTTAGAGTTTGTGAGGCAGGTCCTAGAGGAGTTTGCAGAGCTGTCTGGGTTAGTTGTAAATGTTGGGAAGAGTTCTATGTTTTTTGGGGGTGTGGAGTCTGGTGAAGCGGAGGAGCTTGCTGCATTTATGGGATTATCTCTTGGTTCGCTACCTGTTAGGTATCTGAGGTTACCTTTATTGGTTGGTTGGTTAAGGGTTGTGGATTGTGCGCTTTTGATACAGAGGATTATAGCTCATATTAAAAGCTGGGTGGCGCGATCCCTCTCTTTTGCTGGTTGTAGCATGTCCTGTCTCTTATACACATCTAGATGTGTATAAGAGACAGGGTTAGGTGTGAAACATGTGGCTTCATGGAACTAGGCTGCTATTATAAGACTGCTCTAGCTTCTTTTAATTAAATCGGGATCATTATGGGTGGCGTGGGTGGAGGCATATGTTTTGCGTGGGCAGTCTTTATGGGCTATTCGAAGTGAGGTTGAGATGTCTTGGTGCTTGGGAGTTATCTTGCATTGTAGAGATAGATTCAAGCATCTGGTTCGTTTGATGGTCGACGATGGACGGTCATGTTTTGTTTGGTGGGATCCTTAGCTGCTGAGGGGTGCAATGGATTCATATGGGTCTACGGTGGTTTATGATGTAGGGAGTAGCTTGGAGGCATGGCTGTCGGAGTTCATGGATGGTGAAGGAGATTGAAAGTGGCCTATAGTGTCTTGGGAGTTGCTTAGGATATGGGATCTTATTCAGGCTGCTATTATTGGGTTTGGGTGTCGAGTGCTAGTGGTCAATTTTCTAACGCTAGTGCATGGGAGAGTTTGGGTCCTCATCGTCTTAGGGTGTCTTGGGCTGGTATTTTGTAGGCAAAGGGTGGTATTCTGCATCACTCCTTCTGTGCGTGGTTAATTGTGAAGGACAGGTTGGGTACACGGGATTGGTTGAAGAGCTAGTGTGTGATGTCAGAAGATGGGGGGTGTCTTCTATGTGGGAGAAGTGTGGAGTCGCATGATCATTTATTTTTTTAGTGTGGGTTTGGGAAAGAAGTGTGGTCCGGTGTGTTGTATCAGTTGGGTTCGGCGCATCAGGTGGCGGGTTAGGATGTCGAGTTGAGTTAGTTGTGCCGAGTGGAGGCGGGTAAAAAGGTGCGTAGTAAGCTGTTCCATGTCTTCTGGTGTGCTTTCATCTACTACATCTAGCAGAAGCGTAATCAGCGGCTGCATGGAGGTCGACCAAAGACAATGTCTGCTTTGTTTCACCTTATGGTCTCTACGGTTCATGCTCGAGCTGCTTCCTGGCGGGTTGATCTTCTTGGTCTTATCTAGTGTGTTTACGGATGTTTTTCTTCTTTTTGAACTTGTCGTCGCTCTTTGTTTTGTTGTTGTCCCTAGTTGTTGGGTTTTGGTTTCTTTTCCCTGACTTTCTCCCTAGTGGTTTGGGGTATTTGCTTCTATGTTTTGGTTATGTTCTGGTCTTATCTTGTTGACTTTGTTTTGGTAATGTTGTCCTGTCTTTGCTTGTGTTTTGTTGCTTTGATGCTTTGATCCCGGGTTGTGGGATCCCCTTGTTGTTGTATAATAATTTCACCTATTCTAAAAAAAATAAAAATTAAGAGAAATTTTTATAGATAAAAAATATTAAATTATTTATAAAAATAGTAAAAAAATATCACTGATAGACATTAATAGACTTCTATCAGCGTCTATCAGTAATTGATTTTTATCAGTTTCTATCACTGATAGACATTGATAGACTTCTATCAACCTCGATCAACCTCTATAAAAGAATATTAATTTTTTGCTATTTTGTGTAAATAGTTTCTCTTATTTTTGAAATTTTTAAAATTTTCTTAAAAATTAATGTATTGATGGAATTTTTAAAAGTTTAAGAATATTTTTAAAATAAAGTAATAACTGTTTTCATTAAAAAAAAAAAAAAAAAAGTGAGAATATTTTCTTATTTAAAGTTTGAGGGTAATCATAAACTTTTTAATGTTGGTTGGAATTTTCTATAATAGCCTTTTTTATGATTCGATTGTTTTTAAATTTGTTTTTTTAGTCCAATTTTTTTTATTATTATTATTATTTAATGTTAAGAATTTTTTATAACGTAGTCTTTTAAATTTGTTTTTTTGTTCCATGTTTGGATCAACAATCACGTCTTTTTTAACTTTTTAAATTATTTGTTTGTTTTTTTTTTGATCAAATAGTTACAACAATTACCATCAAACAAGGTAAGAGGCTATTTAATATATTAATTAGAAACTTAAAAAAAAATTATGTACTAAAAGAAAACTATAAATTTTATGAGCATCACATGTGTTACAGTTTGGTATGTTAAAAAAATTATTGATTTTACATAATTAAATTGATTTTTGAGAAAAAGAAAAAACAAATTACAAAAGCTTCATGGCATACTTTATTTCGGCTTGTTTGTTTCACAGGTTTTCCCATGAGATTTTCGATAGACATTTAATATCCCGATTTATTTCACAAAATTTCAGTTTTAAAAACTAGGGTAATATTATTCAAGGACCTTCAAAACCCATCTGACTTGGATTTTTTAATACGCTGCAAAAACGTGGGATTTTCATGCCTGAAAAATGACCTATAAAAATATAGTTTAATTAATTAATGAATTAATATCAATTACTCATTATTATTCATTTTAATTAATTATTAAATATAAAATATATTAATTAGACTTAATAAATTTCAACTAATATCTTTACCATCAATATTGTACACTATCTTAACTATATTATTATTTTTATTATAATAATAATTATTATCAATATTATAATTAATTTATAGTACTTTAACTATTTTTAGTAATTAATTTCAATTAATTAATTATGCTTAATAAATATTTAATCTAAAAACATTCATTTATTTTTAATTTTATTGATTAAATAATGCTAAATTTATTTAATGACTACAATAATTAGTCTCTTGTGTTTAATTAAGCAAATATTTAATTTCGATTTCTATATATAAAATTGGTAAATTGAACGTACCTTTTAATTTCCAAACATTAATCATCAAGCATATCTAAACACAGATATTAATTATTTAAAACTACAACATTTAAATTTCAGATATTTAATATTTATATCTAAAACAACATTTACGATCCAAACGGGTTCTAGATTATAAACCCCCATTTTTATATAATTAGTTTAAGTAACTAAAAGGTTTTCAACAAATGTTTATAAAAATGCCCCTAATATATAATAAACATATAAAAAGAACCCTATGCTGAGTTTGAGCTTTGAGAACTCAAAATTTGCACTTAATTTAATGAACATTGAATAGTGAGAAAACAGTATCTGCTGCAGTGTGTGTCTTATTTCATTTTTAAGTATAAATGTCTCTCTTTTCTGTCTTGTGATCCTATTTCCCTGCTTCTTGTTTTAAGACCCACGCACGCATGTTTCACATGCATACTACATTTTAAGATATATATATAGAGAGAGTTTTGGAGAATAGATGTGTCGATCGTCGTCTTTGAATTTTCAATATGGACATTTTTAGCTTTCAAATTTTTAATAATAGGCATGTTTGGTTCTTAAGGAGATGTTTGGCACGCAATAAAAACGTAGAATTGAGTTGGTAATTATTGTTTGGAGAATTAAATTATCTGGAGAGTTAAATTGTCTGTGTTTGGGGTACAAAGTTGAGTTGGTAATTATTGTTTGTATTTGGGGTACTGAGTTGATTTGAGTTGAGTCAGAAAGTCTGTGTTTAGAATGCATAGTTGAGTTGAGTTGAATTCGAGTATTTGGTGCAGTTTTTCTAAATAAAATTGATTATGTCTTTTTTATTTTTTATTTGTTACTATTGTTGATTTTAATTTTTAACTATACCTATTTTCCTAACTTTTTTAAGACAAAACAAAAAAGCTTCAATTTTTTCTATTCTTAAAAGGGAGATTTTCAAAAATATAAAAATAAGGGAAACTATTTACACAAAATAGCAAAGTGTTAATATTCTTTTATAGAGGTTGATAGAGGCTATAGAAGTCTATTAGTGATTATCAGTGATGGAAACTAATAGAAGTCTATTACTGATAGATGCTGATAGAAGTCTCAGCATCTATCAATATTTTTTTTTGTTATTTCTGTCAATAGTTTGACATTTTTTCTATCCGTGAAAATTTTCTTAAAACATAACACATTCTCTATTAAAAAAAGGAAAAACAAGAAATGTAAAAGTAATAAGGAACCTAATAAGGAAATCAAAATCCAAAAATCTCACTAGAAAAAACCAGATCCAATATATTTTAAGAAAATCAAAATCCAAAAGTCCAAGATAAAAACCTACTCCAGACATCGAGACCCAAAAGTCCATTAAACAAAAAAAACTACAGATCTAACATATTCTCATAAAATTGAAACCAAAAAAATCCAAGGAAAAACCTACTCGGGATATTGAAACCTAAAAATCCATTGAACAAAAAAATCCTACAAATCTATCGTGTAGATAAATCTGATTGGGGGCCCAATGCTATGCAGATAAATCCGCCTAAGAAAATTGTGGAAAAACCGAATATGCAAGGAGCAATAAAACATGGGGAGAAGACAGATCCAAAACCCATAACAAAAACTCCAAAGAGAAAAGGATATGAATAAAAAAATGAAAGAGGAATAAGAAACTTTGTCGGATTTACAATAAATTTACATACATAGTAGATCTTTAAAAAACGTGAAAACAACCCTAGAAAAATATACTGAGAAAAGCAAAAAGTGATTCAACAAGAAAAGACCCATAAGATCGAGAAAGAAGAGAAAATCTAAGGAAGAGAAAATGAGGAGACGAAGAGGATGAACCAGACGGATAAAGAAGAGAGAAGATGAAAGAGATAAGAACGTGAGTAATGTGAAGAGACGGATGAATGAGGAAAAAAATGACTGAGGAGAGTTAAGAAGAGAGTAATTACAATGCACCGAATTAGAGGAGTTAAATTGGGAGTAAAACGGCGAGTTATCATTTATTAGTGAGCCAAACACAAAGCCCACCCAACCGTATCCCAATTTTACCAAACGCCCCTAAGTTTTTAAAATTTAATTTTTGAGTCTCTAATACACCATTTGGTAACTATTCAGTTTTTTGTTTTTTATTTTTGGAAATTAAGCCTAAAACATCTATTCTACTTTTAAATTTGTTATTTTATTATTATTTTATTAATGTTTTCAAAAACCAAGTTAAGTTTTGAAAACTAAAAGCATAGTTTAAGATATATAATAAATATATATTATATATATATTAAGAATTTGACTAAGAATTCAACTAATTTACTTAAGAAAGATGGAAAAACATAATAAGAAATTAAGAGAAAATATACTTAATTTTCAGAAATCAAAAACAAAAAAACGAAATATTACAAATCATCAATTGAGTTTTTAAGGACATGTTTAAAAAATGCATGGGAGTAATTTTTTCATTATTTAAATAATTATGTGTGATGGAGTTGACAATCAACAAATGGAAGCAATTAAGGATTTAAGCACTTTAACTACATCAATTTTAGACAATCAGCATGCATGTTCTTAGTTTTCAAACATATTAGGATTTCAGAATCATAATTTTGATGAATTATTCTAATTACTTGAAAACACCACGAAGTTCTTCTATCTCTGCAATAGACCACCACAAAGGTTTTCTTTACTAATCTCGAGCCTTAGATCAGAGTGTGGTCTCCAAATTGAGAGGAGTTTGATGTAGGTATTGAGAGATGAAGAAGATAAAAAAAACTAGTTTTTTCTTTTCTCAAAAGGCTTGCATCATCTTCAATATGATCTCCAATACTCCATATATAGCTCTCAACCATGCAGATCAGATTGAAAGAGATGTAACCACTCAATTTTCTAGCATGAGGTGGATTTGTAATGGAAAAAGGGATTATCCACCTTCCATTAATTTTCAATTTTTAATTTAAAAAATTGAAATTTTGATATATATATATATATATATTATATATATATACTTATTTTAAAAAATTGAATTTCAAATTCAATTTAAATTAAATAAAATTTATAATTATGAATTTAATAAATCCAAAAATTAATTAACCAATTTCATAATTATGAATTACATAAATTCAAAATTTAATAATACTAAATTGAAAAATCAAATTCAAAATTTTATAATACTAAATTGAAAAATCAATTAAACTAATTTAATTAATTTAATTTAATATAACATATCATTAAATATTTAAATCACAGTTAAATATTGTCAACTCTCGAAAACCGTAACGTTTAATTCGATAAATAAACATCAATTATATCAAATATAATAATCCAAACCTTAAATCGAGTTTGAACATTTTAAATTCTCTCAACACACTATTCTAAGATTTAATCATTTTATGAGCTACTAGAGGGATCTAATGGACCTACAAATCATGAGCTCCAACAATTTGAGATTAGTTGGCTAAACTCTTTAAACTGAATTAACCAATATTCGTTAATTATCGAGACATACAACTATAGCTCAATAGTTGCACTCTCCTCACTGTAGATTATTTCTATTTACTCGATTTAACCATAATCAGTAAGTCGATTCTTCATAGGTCGTTCGTATTTACAACTAGATCAAAATTACTGTCTTACCCCTATAAAACTTCTTGCTCCTTAAGTCTCGACTGATTCTCTATTGAACAATTGGTTTATGGTCCAACCAATAATCTAAATTTCTCTCAGTCACGAGAGGACGGGACCCTTTGTTCAAGACCCGGAGTCAGTACTTAAGGGAATAACCTATCTACTGACTCTAAGACAAGTAGGAGTGATTTCCATCTTGCAAGACTATGTCCCATCTATCTATTCGATCTTACTCCTAAATGAGAGGCTTATTGAGCGATGATGTAGAGCCACTCTCACCTATGTAGATTTAAGGATAATCTCGAATAAACCGGAGTTCATAATTAGCTCAAGATTAAGATCGAGTCACCTTAGGTCATTGAATTGAAATAGTCGGTTTTAACAGTAAACGATCATTATAAAGAAAAAGTGACTATCTCGTGGTCCGATTTTATGCAAAACTCTTTTGCATAGGATGCCCTACTCGCATGTCTCCACATGAACGACTTTGGAATCACATCGTTTGTATCAATATACAAAGTGAGCTGCATCCATAGTGTCTTAAAAATAAGGTACTCAACTCTATCCATATACTTATAGACATTTTTGGCTATATACTACAACTTGATCCTCTTTTATGTCTCTTCATAAAGTTTAAGTATTCATGTTATAGTCATAGGTTAGTTTATTGGATTTAGGAAAGAATGTGATTCAATAACATCTTTATTGTGAATAGAATATGTTTAATGTTTACAAACTACGAGTTTTAAGATATTTCAAACAATGTGAACATTCTAAATTAGAAAAATAATTTTGAAAATAATTCTAGAGGGAAGAAATAATTTTTTAATAAATTTTCCAATTTAAAATATCATATCATTATTTAAAACAATAAAAAAATACTTCAAGAACTTGTTAAATATATTCTTAAAAACTCATGATTAAAAAAATACATTATGAGAACTCAAGAACCAAATACACATATTTTTAAAAATTCAAAGCTTAAAAAGCTATATATTTTGAAAGTTCATAGACCAAATATACATATTCTACAAAACTCGAGACTAAAAATGTATTATATACCTTAGTGGTTAAGACGCCAATTTTCATCTTAAAGATATATGGTTCAATCTTCTAGCTTTACAATGTGATATTTGTTTGAAATATATTAAATTTAAAATTTCGTGCTTGGAATACTTCTTTTAAACTTCTAGGGGGCATTTAGGGCGCTAAGTGAGTTATAATAGTCAGTATTTATTATAATCTTTGGGTTATAATAGTCTGTGTTTGGGGTACAGATAATTTTATTTTGTGTTATAATAGTCTGTGTTTGAAGTGCAGGTTAATATAGTTTGTGATATAATAGTTTGTGTTTGATGTTCAGGTTATTATAGTATGTGGTATAATAGTTTGTGTTTGGTGTGTAGGTTATTATAGTCTGAGTTATAATAATCTGTGTTTGGGGTGCTGATTATTACAATAGCCGGTTATAATAGTATGTAAATTAAATGCATGTTATCTTAGTATATATACAATTGATTCTACTTTTTTGTATATCAAAGGAAAAAATTTAAATGAAATATCATGTTTTCATTAATCTAAATAAAACTGTTTGTTCTACCAATTTGTATAAAATGTGTTGAACATTGCATTGTCCTCACCAATTTTAACTTTGTTTGACGTATCAAACTTCGTGAGCATGCAACAAATGCAATTCCATTCTCTTTAAAGGATATTAATCATTACCTAACATATTAATGTATGTAGAGATAGAAAAATTTCACAAACAGCAAAAAAAGAAAACTAAATCACATTCATTTCCATGAAATACTTTGGAGTGAAACATAAAAAATATTATAAAGTAGAAGCCATAATTTAGATATGTCCAAATTAAATATGAAAACACAGGTGATGAAAATAGTTAGTCAGGCGTTGTCTAGAAGAAGAAGCTCGCAATACTCCGATTTTATATCCACTGGAACAGACAAAAAAACTCTCTGTATTACGCACATTGCGGAATATGATATTTATAAGCTTCACCTTCTATCGGGTTTATAGTTCTGGAATATCGTTAAGTTCATTCACAACCTTGGCACGTAGCTCAACCTCTGTTGCACGCTGCTCTTTTGGCCATTAAGAAATCGACTTCAGTTGGTCATTTGTAAAATCTATTGCATTCTTAAAGATCTCAACCAACTCAGATTGATATCCATAACGCTTTCTCTTACTACCCCTTGATGAATTGCCTCCTTCAGAAGCAAAACCAGTCGGGATTTCGTCAAACTCATCCTTTGACAGGTCATGTTCCTGTGAATCGTCAGTAGAAGCACCTTCATGCATACGCCTTGGCACATTTGAGGCCATGTCACCAGGTGTCTCTACCCCTTCTCCAGTTTCCCAGTCCTTGCCGAAGACGTAAGCTAAGTCATCAAAATATGAAAATAACTTGTTCATGAGCTATTTTGCTGCAGGATGGCTCTACATGAAGAGTATGGCTGGTCAATATAACAAGTAATGATGAATGGAAAAAAAATGTTTATGAAAATTTAGCTTCACCCAACCATCAAACGTCTCTTTCTCCGTAGTGATGCTTAAGAATTCTTCATTCCAACCGAACCCACTGCATGTCGGTCCGCGCATGTATGTTATAGCTTGGTACATTCTTTTAAGGCTTCTTATCCTACAATCTATGGTGGAGGTCCCTTGTATTAACAACTAGGTATCTTATCATCCATCATACGTTGTAACCGTGCCAAATACCCAGGACGAAAGGCCCCGTTGTTTGATCCCATCCACCAGATTCAACCAAAGTCACCAAACATTCCACCAAGTTTGACTCTTCCTCCCTCATCCAAGTGTGCTTTGGAGCCCTAGAAGAACTTGCCTTCCTATTACATGTACACCGTAGTACAATTTAAGTAGTAAAGAAAAAATTGTCATATGATGTGTTATGTACAATGTATAAGGTAGTAAATTTAATTATATTAAGAAATTTGGAAATTGATTTCCACAATCGTATACATGAAATTAAAAAAATACATTGTAAAAGCCACAAACTAAACATAAAGCTACTGATTGTTACGTAACTCCCAGTCAGATTATATATTATGTGTCAGTTCATCTCTACATTGTGTCCATTCATTTGAACTCTTAATATAATTGATCTCGCCCCACCAATGGTAGAAGAATGTGAATCCACCTCGTCTAGATCCTCGAGTATTTTGCCAGTATTCATCTCCTTATTAATAAGATTATGAAGAAGGCAACATGTCGTGATCGTTCGAGTTTGGACTTGCATGGGATAGTATGATTTTTCGTGGAATATTGCCCATCTCTTTTTCAACAGCCCGAATGCCCTTTCAATGACATTCCTCATAGAAGAGTGTTTCATGTTAAAAAATTCTCTTGCAGTTGTTGGTGTATTCCCTCATCCACATCATTTCGAAAGATGATATCGTTCTTCTCTATATGGTGCTAAGAAGCCCTATACATTTAGCTACCCAACATCACATAGATAATAATGCCCTATATAATGTCCAATTGTATGAAATCATAATCGTTGAGTACTACGATGTACGATAAGAAGTTGCGTGTGTAAGTTGTTATCCTTCGGAACCTTCAATCTGTTAGGTTATGATATTGCATCTCTAAGCACACGAGAATCAGCTGCATAACCTTCCCACCCAGGTAAGACAAACACGAAATTGCCATTCGTGTCGCAAACACCAAGAACATTCGTGGCGATTTCACCCTTCCTTATCCTGTACCTTGGTCGATCAGTGGCATTCACATTGACCTTTATGTACGTACCATCTAATGCACCTAGACAATCTTGTGCGAATACAACGTATGAAATATTCATATACATAAGTTATCTAAACTAGATACGGACAACGCACCAACATTTGTTTAGTTTCACCATACCTCAAACCATCTCCATCTCGGATCTGTACAGGAGGTTGTGATTGGCAAAGGTTTTTTCAATAGTACTTCATGTAGACGTAAAACGATGTAGAGAATGGAGTTGAAATTTCTAGAAACTATTTCACTAGACCTAACGAACTCTCTATGAACTACTTTTTTCTTAATATCATGGGCTAAGATATGCAAGAACATGGCAACCATCTTCTCAACATCTACAACTTTTGTTCCCACTAATCCGCCAGTTGTCCTTAGTAAAGTAAATAAAATGGCAAAACTTCTTTTAACCATTAGCGTGCTTTCATGACAACATAAATCAGACTCATGGATTAGCCGAAAGTATGTTAATTTCCTAATATGATGTCCAATGTAATGTGACAGGTATTCTATCCTCCTATGATCGTTGGGTAACAACTCTAGTATTAGCAGTAATTGACGTTGGGTAGCTGTGAACATCGTTAGTATGGTTACTACTCCTTGGGGGTCCATTATACCGTAGATTACGAAAATTGGCCCTTGAAACATTTATTCATGAGTGGTTTTTGAAATTTACGCAAAATTTAATTTTAGTTTCAAACTAATGTATTTTTAATATATACTTATCATGGAATTTTAAATGCATGCAAAATTGTATGATACAGCTTAGTAATAGTAGTAATAGTAGCTTGCAATACTTTTTAATGTTTAACGTTAAGATTGAAACTTTTATCTAAATTTAGAGTGCAATTGGATGAAATTGAAAGTTTGAAGTAAAAATGTGTATTTTTTTTCTTTTCTCTTTTCTACTTATTTACCAAATAAGTTTAAATCGTTATCTACAAACTTTTAAGTTTGTTCGCCTTAATCCTTAAAGACAGTTACGTAGCTGTTACTTTACTTTTAATTTATCAATAAAAAATTTTGTTTGAATTTTATCAAATATATTCAACCCTACCAAATGAAGCTATCAAATGGGTATTATTAACATTTTCTGCTGATCACTAGCATGCTTTAACCTATAGATGAGTGCTAGGCCCTATAAACTTTATTATTATTATTATTATCAACAACAATAACCATATTAAATTTCACACAATGTCGTCGAATAATTTCATGTTTGAATATGAACATGGAAATTAAAATTCTCATTGATAAAATAGTCTTAATTTTAGTAGGTTTCATTTTAGGCTCATGATCAAATCTTGAGTTTTAAATGAAAAATAAATCAATAAAAAGAAAAATGTGATGAAGCCTATCAAATATTTAGGAAGAAAATCAAGCCTTTTAAGAATGAAAATTGTTGTAATAAAAAAACTGCAAAAACATAATTAATATATAACTAAATGAATTTAAGTTTTGTATCAACAAACACTTCAAATATATAGGATAAAATTTGAGAAAAGAAGAAGTATGGATTAGTTTCCACCCAACCTACAACACATGAAAGAAAAGATTTTAAATCTACCAACCATAAAAATAAACAAGAAAATAGTGAAATAAATAGTACAAACAAAGACAATAAGCAGAAAAAGGAAAAGACTATCAAGAAGGACACAAAAGAAAAGAAAATTGAGACAAAGAAGAGTACCACCTTACATATGATATGAGAAAATGTGAAGCTTCACTTGTTCTCTAATAAGTTGAACACTATGACAATCAATAAATAGATGCTTCAGTAATAATATAAAGAAAAAAGTGAAAGTGACTTAACAAGAGATGTGATAAGCAACACAAACGAGAAGGATGGGGAAGGGACTTACCAACAATGATGTAGTGAAGATGGGGTTGTCTTCATAGTTGTAAGGAAAAGAGGTCTCATTTATAGCGAAGAGAAGATATTTACATTCTATTTGATAGGTAGGTCAAGTTTAGGTGTACCTATAGTAATAAGTACACCTTGGAAACACCATCTAGTGAAATAAAGTGAATAGTGTACCATTGATGTGAACTAAATACATTGGGAACCAAAGAAACCACTACTGTCAATCACATTAATAGAGTACTTGCAAACCACTACTTTACAAATCACTACTTCCAATCAAACTAGAATAAACCAAACAAGAACAACTTGGGAACCAAACAAGAGTTATGACATAGTTGCAATGAGATTGAAAAAAAAAAAAAAAAGGAAGCCAACAAATAATCAACTATCCTAGTATTATGCTTAGATAGTAAGAACTAGCCTCAGTGCAACGAAATTCTTTCTTAAATCGTTATGAATTGGATAATATGATGTATCATGGTAAATTATATACATTGATCATTAGAGTCAATGCAAAAACAACCATTGAAATGGTAGCATACCTTTGACCTATAAATAGAGACCAAGAAAGAGAATCACATCATGAAAATAACATTGTAATCAATGTTTATACAGTGAATAGTAATTATAATCAGAGACCAAGAACGGGTAAAAGAATAGGGGTCGATAATCAAAGACCAAGAACATATATCAAATCAGAGACCAAGAACAGATACCTTTAACCTATAAATAGCATTACAAAAAATGAATAGGGTCCGATAATCAGAGACCAAGAACAAGTAAAGAAAAATGTAAGTGCAATTATAATCAATGTTTATACAGTGATCGATAATCAAAGACCAAAAACAAATATCAAATCTCAGGGAAATACAATTATAGTTAATGTTTATACAGTGACATACAATTATCATAGACCAATAATCAAATACCAAGATCTGAACACTGAAATCAAGCATAAAGCAAAATAATCGGAGTAAACTGAAAAGATGTGTAAAAATAAGCTAACGATGTGTAAAAAATAAGCTTACATTTGTCAAAAAAAATGAAGGAAAAAAATTACAATGACTCGTCATCGGCTGGTGAAGAGAAAGAAGACTTACCATTCAATCTAGTAACCCTACCAAGATCCGAACACCATCCTCCATCCCCTACCATGCTCCAAACAAGGATCTTCATTCCCTACCAAGCAAGATCTGAGCTCCAACATGGTTGTACGATTTTAGACTCAAATAGATAAGAGGGACAACACAAAATATTGGAGAACCGAAAGAAGCGGCAAGGGGAAACCCTCATTTGGAGCAAAGAGAGCAAAGAGAACCGAAAGAAGCGGCAAAATAAAGGAGGAATGAGAGTGGCGTTTGGAACGGCAAGAGAGAGGAAGCTCCAAAACCCACCAGGAACGACGCTGATCAAGAACAATGGCGAAATCCTAAAGAGAAGAGACGAGACGGAGGAAATAATGCAAATGAGCAAAATGATCGGAGTAAGCAAAATGGGAGAGTGCATAACAGTGGTGTGGGTTAAGTGGGATTCGACTCCAAATAAGGGGCCCAAACGCCCCTCTAAAAACTCCATTTAAATCTTTGAGCTTTCATTGTCGTGCCTAGTACGTCATAATAAAATGTTAGAATTTCTAATTTAGTATCATACAAGTCCTCAAAATGTATCAATTAAATTAATAATGTACAACATTCGAAAAATTGACTTCTAAAACTCTATTTAGTAACCATTTTATTTTTAGTTTTTGATTTTTGAAAACTAAGCCTATTTCCTCTTTATTTCTTACAATGATTTGCATATCTACTAAGTACAATGATTGAATTCTTAACTAAATTCCAAAAACAAAAACAAAATTCTAAAAGCTACTTTTTTTTAGTTTTCAAATTTTGAGTTGTTTTTTAAACCATTGATAAAAAAATAGATAAATAAGAAATAAATTTAGGAGTTGTTTGGGACATTGAGTTGTGATAGGATGTCTGGAATTCATATGTCTGTGGAGTTCATATATCTGTGTTTGGGGTGCAGAATTATTTGGTCTAAGTTCATATGTGTGTTTGGAGTGCATAGTTGAGTTCATATGTCTAGGCCATTTGGTGCAGTTTTTTGAACTCTAAATAATCTGCTTTTATGATTACTGTTTTTGTTTTGAAAATTTTTTATTCAATAATTCTACACATCTTTGTTTGAATAAAATATGTATTGCAATTTTTTCTTTTAATTTTTAAAGCTTTTTTTTCTTTCTTTCTTTTTTGGGTAATGAATAATAATTAACTCATTCCATTTCTTGAAGAAATATGGTTAAATAAAATGAAAAACCAAAGAGAAATAAAAAAAATTTATTCCTAATTTTTCTCCATGAATTTCATTATCAACTTCTTCTTTTTCTTCTTCTTTCTATTGTTACTTTGTATTTTTACTCTGTCATCAATTTTTTTTTTAATTAAATCTCCCCCATCATCTTAGCAGCCAATGGAATGTCACCACATTTTTTCAATAATTTCATTTTCAAGTCCTCCAAATTTGGAGGATCATCAGAGAAAAATCTTCATTTTTTATTAATTATTGCTAGAAAATATTCCAGGATTTTTTTTTTCATTTTATGGTTTTTTTTATATGTTACATGCTTTTCGTCTAAATATTCTTAACACTCCTTTGATATGTGAATTCAATTAAATAAAAATATATTTTACAATTTTTTTTATGTATAAATATTATACTTAATATAGACAAAATATTATTATTTATATAATCAACGACCCTACAATATACTTTAATAGTCACCAGTCTTATAATAGTCGAAAATGGTTATCAAAGTTGATTATCGAAGATGATTTTCACTAGAGTTTGTAGTCGGAGCTTGAAGTTGGTCGCATGAAGGTGGTATTGGAGTTGGTCGTCGGAGATGGTTTTCGGAGCCCGGAGTTGATCGCACGAAGGTGGTCGTTAAAGTTGATCATCGAAGGTGATTTTCGTCAGAGTTTGTAGTCGGAGGTGGTTGTCGGAGTTGGTCATCGAAATTTGTTGTCGAAGGTGGTTATCAGAGTCTGAAATTGGTCGTCGGAGTTAGTCACGTGAAAGTGGTCATCGGAGTTGGATCACTGAAGTTGACATCAGAGATGGTTGCCGAAGTTGGTCATGCGAAGGTTGCGCGGAGACCAAAGTTGGTCATCGTGGTCGAAATTGTCATCAGGGTTGGCAACGAGACTGGGACGGGGAGAGGGAGGGACTCCACATTCCTGTCCCTACGGGGGGTATTTCCCCCCATCATCGCCAATTGAAGGCGGGGCGAGGATGAGGATTCCCCGCTGGGGAAATAGGTCTCCGTGGGGACCCATCCCCGTTTTTTATTTATATGTAAATATATAAATATTTGTAATATATATATTAAAAAAAAATTAATTGGGACAGGGACAAGGACGAGGTGGGGATACCCTCCCCGTCCCTGCCCCATCCCCGACCAGGGACTTGGTTATAATCCCCGTTTGACCCCCATCCCCGGTTTGGTCAGGGTGGGGACCCGACTCCACATGGATTTTTGCCAACCCTAGTTGTCATTGGAGGTGGTTGTTGAAGCCCGAAGTTGATCATTGGAGTTGTCACTGGATGTGGTTGTTGGAGCTCGGAGTTGGTCGTCGAAGTTGTCATCGGAGGTGAATGTCGAAGCGCAAAGTTGTTTGCCAGAGTTTTCAACGGAGGTGGTTGTCGGAGTCTGGAGTTGTTCGTTGGAGTTGTCATTGGAGGTGGTTATCGGAGCCCGGAGTTAGTTCTCGAAATGTGATAGCTATAATCGCCGACAGTGGTCGATTGGTGGAGCCATTGAGAACATTTGAAGAAAGAATAGTTGGATGAATTAGAATGAGTTGGTAAAATATATCAACTCAACTCCATCAACATTTAAAGTTGGTGTATTATACTAACTCAACTCATCTCATATTAATGAGCCAAACACCCCCTAGAAGTGGAAGTAATTTTTATAGGCTTAATTTTAATAATAAAAAAAATAATCTAAATGGGACCTAAATCTATAATTATAATTTAGAACTTTCTAAAAAAACAACTTTTTAATTCACGTGGGAAACATTAGATGCAATAATAATTAGGTTAAATAACCCTTAGTCACGATAGACTTTTTCTATTTGATCTCTGTCAAATTGTCCTCATAGTTTCAATAAATGTTTAAGATAATTTTAGAGGCAACCATCATAAATTGACCTAATGGTGATTTAATATCTTACGTAAGATCCAAACACTCATATATTAAATTAAAAATTAAAAAAAAAAACTTTAAAGACAAATTAATGTTAAAAACTTAATTAATTAGCTCTAAAAATACAACACATTGCGATATTGTTAATTTAATGTCAACTTTCTAAAGAAAATTAAAAAAAAAACAATAGTCTCCATCAGTCATGACTCTAAATTTTGAAAACATATTCAATTTGTGCTCTTTGCATAAAGATTATCTTTATTATTATTTAACCAATTTTGATAAAAAAAAATTAACTTCGAAAACAAATTTTAAGATGAATTAAACATACATAGACACAGTATACAAATTAAATTTAAACATGACCAAAAATATTTTCTCAGCTAACAAAGATTTCACCAATATTTATGGTTGTTTTCAAATATAGAAAAAAATAAACCAAAATATTTACAAATATAACAAAATATCACAGAATATCTGCAATAGACCATGATAGACTATTATCTATATCTATCTGTGTCATGAATCTATCGCAGATAGACTGATTTTTGCTATATTTATATTTCCAGTAATTTTGTCATTTATAACAATCTTCCTTATGTTTATTATAAACCTAAACCGTAAATAAAATGTTATTGTTAGTCATCATGTTGTAGACTTCCCACCTGTTCATTGAAGGACTTCTCTATTCTTAATTTCATGCCAGTCTGATATTAAATTTACAAACAATAATAATAACAAAGTAATTGTTTTAAATGACATTGAAAATATTTTTAAATATAATAAAATGTCACTATCTATCAATAATATATCTACCAGTGTCTATCACTGAAACATTATATCATATTTGTAAATAAGTTGACTCATTTCCTATATTTGAATACAACCCTAATAATAATAAGCGAAGAAGTGGAAATTTTTATCCATGTTTTCTTCTTTTATTGTGCACATTTCATAAACAAAAAAAGTACAGAAGTAGTTGTAGTTTAACACCACTTTGTTGAACTATAACAATCTTGGTCCAAAGTTTCTCTAAAGAAGCAAAAAATATAAGCATAATAAATGGAAGCAAAATCATCAAAATGGTAGCTTCTTAAATGGAGAAGAGAAGAATGGGGAATGGGAAGAGAAAAGCAAGATGCTTTGTATTTATTAATATGGCTGAAAATGTGAATCTGATACAACAATCCAAGCAATTTCCTATACAGGCAAATATTTTGTTTAACCCCAACAAACAAGGGAGAAAGGAAAAAAAAAAAAAAGAAAAAAGGATCAGAGTGCAAAAATTCCAGATATTTACAGATTAATAAAATTCCCCAAAATGTATTATTTACTTACCAATAATGATAATAATATCAGAGCCCCCTCCCCTCATCTAAAGAAAATCCCTCCAGCTTTGTTCCAACTCCATTCTTTCTGCAACGAAAAAAATGAAAGACCACATGGGGGAAAATAGTGCCTATTTGATAGAATAAGAGTGAGTACAAACCGACTCGAGCGCCTCCATGAACAAGGCCGAGAAGCTGGTCAAGGCCTGGAAAACCCCAGGCAATCCAGTTTGGAGATTGTTGAGTGTCATTGCTCTTGTCACTTCTACTGCTTTGGAATGCTTTATCTTCTCTTCTTCAACTCGTCTTTGGCACGCGATGAGCTCGATTTTTTTCTCGGCTAGAGGATCTCGAGCATCTAAAATATGCCCATGGTCTGGTCCAGTGTCTGGAAGTCCTATACCAACCATGGAGTAAGAGTTGTAAAACTTCTTCTCTAAGTTCATGATTGATGCAGATTTTTTCTCAAACTCCTTTGATGCTGATTCGGTGCGTTTTTTGATCTTCATCTCTTCATTCTGTTTTACAGATATCACATGAACAACATTAATGAAACTTTTGATCGCCTCGGAAGCAACTGTGTCGGGGACACGATCCAGAGCAAGCTTCCACTGATCACAAAATATCTCAGAAGGTTCTTTGTTGTCAAGTAAGCTGTCATTGTTAACTGGAATAAAGGAGAGTTTAAGCCAACCGTGGAGGGATCGGATAAAGTCGCGTTGGAACTTAATCAAGCGACAAAAACTGGAGTGCCAAGCTGTGACCATGGATTCAAGATCACGGGTTGCCTGACGATGCAATTCAGAAGTTGAGTCACCATGACTTGTTTGGTTAACAAGGCCTCGAACCTGTTGCACAATGTTGTTCTGGATGTCATGGTACTGGTGCATTGATCTCCACATGTACATTAGCCTGTATCATACAAATAAGAAAAATTAAGTCCAATTACAGTGTCCTGCTAAAATAGCCCAAACGCATAGTCGACATCACATGGAAGGATTCGTGTTTCCACAGAAAATAGAGACCTTGGCTTTCAAGTGAAAACCATTAGAACAAATAATACAAAAAGAAAAATCTGACAGTCATCTTATTTTGTATTGCAAGATAAAATTGTTCATGTATTTCATCAAATAATAAAATGAGGCGTTTATCAATTTTTGTAAGAAAATAGATGAAAACCAATGTTCTTCAATCCTTGATACCTCCTACACACACACACACACACAGCTCATCAATGCATATTTATAGGTTTCAAAATTGTAACAGATTCACTTAGCATCAGGTAGTTTGTATCTATAGCCAAAATCAGATTCTATACAAAATGCGTCACTCGGATTATTCTCTTTGTTATCTCTGAATTGTGAAGAAATGGAAACCACCAATCAATCACTCACTTCACGGAGTTTATCATACTACAAGCTGTAGTATGAAAATGTCAGTCGGACAACTATTTCTCAGTCTATGTCAATGATGTGAAAACATCTAAGGTCTAAATGTCTAACATTTCGCTAATGAATACGAATGTCACCATCTGAAAGGCACTACGTGAAACGAGAGTATGCATCCACACCCATATAACAGCCTTGAGAGAAGATGGCAGAGAATTGACCCCATCCTAAGCATATTTTGATGTTGCAACTTGATAGAGTATCCAAATGAGCCTCAAGTGTTATCCTTCTACACAATCTGAATTATTTTCTATAATCTAGGTTTCCATATATGACTGTCTCCTCGGTTCACATTTCAAGCACATCTACAGACCACAGAAGTAGGCTTTCACTGGAAGTAGGCCAAGTAACAGGGAGGACAGAAAAATGTGAATCTTGGAAATAAAACTTTAGGTCTTTTCTCAACCGGGTCGGTCGTCAGAAAATTGACAGAAGGCGGCTTGTAACAGATGAGATTAATAAATCTGGTATGGAAAGGAAATATACGAAAGAAGGTGAAGTTCTTTCTCTAGAATTGTCCTTCCAAACCTTTATATACTTCGGCATAGGTTGCAGAAAGAGTGCCCAAATTGAGCACTCTCCGAAGAAAGCCAACAAAATGTTTTGTTTCATTTCAGGAACAGCAACAATTGTTGTAGAATTTTGGTTCCTCTAAAAATCATTAAGACATTCCATTAGTCAATAGATAAATTGCAGCAGATGCATGGGTCTGTTGAATGACAAAAAACAGCTAAAGGAACCCTCGGAAAAACCTAGTAAAAGCACTGCTTCGAAAACCAGCAATGGTGAAAAATTAGAGAGTTTTCAATGACGAGGAAAGTAATTGGGACAATATAGTTGAAAAGGCTAGTGTTCCTCACACAAATAAGTTAGATCCATAAGATTCTAAACTTCCTAACTTTATTAGTCTTGGAAAGGAGAGATTGAGAATGGACAAATATAAGAGTTGACATCTAATGGACACACTCTTAAGATGAGTTTTATCTATCAGATTCAGAGGTATGAGGCCATATTAAGATTCAACTCCAGAGAAAACAACTCACAATGCAAAAGTAAGACACGAGACATTCCAGGATCACTCCAGTCGTTGCATCTATTGCACACTTAGGTGGGGGCTTTACAGATAAATTGACTATTTTCCTTTATTTCAACGAGCCGGATGACAAAATTCAGTCACTATACAAGCATTGCATTCCTTGACATTGTTAGACGGAGACCACCACAAAATAAAAGACATTATTCATGGAACAGTTGATCCCATTGCACAGCTTGAAACATATCACACTGTCCATGACGGATAGGGGCCAGTATGGGGATAGGGGCCACTGATACACAAACAAACAAACAAACGCACACGCCCGTGCACACACACGTAATAATGATACAAATAAATTGCAATGTCAAAAAGAAATCACAATATAACAAGAGCCTTTTGAGAGGGTTCTCTCTCACACAAATTATCCATAATGAATAATCCCAAAATATGACCTACCCAATAACATTAACTCCCCCTATTTATAACCAAGTTCCACCAAGCTAATTACCAAAATGCCTTCACTACTATCCTACTAATATTCCCAATATATCCCCTGTTACTATTCTCACACATTATCAGGTTAACATCAAGTAAACAATTATTATGACACAATCAGCACATTCAAAATAGTGCAGGGATAAGCGAGTGGCAATCATCGACTCATGCAAGGAAAAAGTCTCTTCTAAATGATGCAATTCAAGCTAATAGGACTAGTGAGCTAGGTAAAACTTCTTCTCTGTTTTTTTTTTTTTTTTTTTTTTTTTTTTTTTTTTTTTTTTTTTTGAAAAAGATAAGAAACAATTTCATAGATGGAATAAAATTATCCTATTGAAACTTCAAAATTATAAAACAAACTAGCCTGTTTTACTAAATCGTGTAGATATTTTAAATTAAAAAGACATAGTTATCCTAGTCTACCGCTGCCATCAAATTTGAAATTCAGAGATCGGAGAGATGTGCAAGTTGCATTCTCTTGTCAATATTATTGCTGCACAGTTCTCATCTCACAATTTTGCACCAAAACAATTGTCACAAAAACATGCTGAAGAGAGTGGAATTACCCATGGCAAAGTTCAACAAGCTGAGGAATAAGATCCGAATCTCTTAGACCAACTATGGCAGTAGAAGTTGTATTGACAGCTTGAGATGTGACAATAATTAGTGACTGCAGTCTAGTTATAGCAGCCTTCGTCTTATCTAACTTGCTTTCATCCTCCCCCTTGTACTCCTGACTTTGCAACGATGACAATTTCTTTTCATGTTCAATCTTCACACCTTCTCTAGCCTGAAAATATTTTTTATAGAACATATTAACCATCAAAAACACCAAACATTTATATAGTCTCTATACATAATTAAAATGTGAAACCAAGTAAGGATAAGAGGACTGTAATATTCAAGGGAGACTTTGAATGAATAACATCTATCCTTTTCTATCACACATTACGAGAGAGAGAGATAATGAATAGTCTAGGAGGCACATCCATAGTCACAATAAAATAAACTACTCTTATTCTTCCATTCTATCTTTGTGTTTCGAACTTTCGGACTTAAAGAAACATACTATACCATACATTCCACAGTGGACTAAATAGTGAGACATCAACACATCCCTTGCAGATTTGACTCCTCTCCGGCTCTCTCCTTATTTGTAATACTATATTATTATAAACCAAAACAACAATCTACAGTCTGATATTGCTTAAAGGCCTATTTGGAACGACTTTCTAAATGCTTTAAAAAATAATTTTAAGAGCAAGAAAAGTATTTTTAAACACTTAAAAATTCCTTAAATGACAAGAATTTTACAAAACAAAACAATGAAGCAAAATAAAAATAGAAGGAAGTTTAGCATGTAATAATAAAATGTAATATTTTGGGATTACCTCACAAACAAACTCATTTTATTTAATATAGTGCAGTTGGTATAAGACATACAAATAACTAATGATTCCGTAAAATAAAGTATAGTTTAATGGTTAGCTCCTAAAAAAAATTGGTTACTATAATAACTTCTAAATATCCAAACCCGCACACATATTCTCAAAACAAATATATTAAAAAAATGTTATCTATAGCAACGTGTCACTAATTTATTTCACTTAGCCAGCCGCCAACAAGGATAAAGCTTAGAAACAGTGAATTAGGCTGACCCATTTGTCAATAAGACAAAAATCAAAGGGCAATATGGTCATTAAAATAATTGCATCGAAAGTTATTTGTTATTCAGACAAGACGACGACGTCTCAAATTACGGAAATACCACACCCCTATAGTCAAATGGCGTCGCCACGGAGGGTATTATCGTCATAAAAGTAAAGACCCAGTGGCATTGACGTCATTTGGCAATCTCTGCTGTGGACTCACGCTAACATGTAGCAGAGACATTGCTGAGTCATATTTCTAAAAACACCTTTTTGAAAAATAAAATACTTTTTTCACATTAAATAGTAATTAATTATAATAAAAAGAAAAAGGAAAGTTAAAACTTTTTGACGAAACAAAAGTCTATCTAATCTTTTTTCTTTCTTACCTTCACCTCCTGGTAGAGCTTCTTCTCCCAAGCCAAAAGCCGGTCCAATGTCGAACAGAGGCTTTTTGAACCGCCCGGTTGGTCGAGGGAACCGGTGTCGAGCCGGTACTTGACCGACAATGGCGGTTTCGAGGTCCAGGTCGAGCTCAAGGTGCTCAACACGCTGCTCGAATGGTATACCGTCTCTGCAATTTGAACCAATCAAATTTCAATTCGAGTGATGGAAGAGAAAATCAAATATCAAATAAAGAATTTCAGTTGAAAATCAAAGAAATTAGGTTTCGTGTTTGGTTCCTGAGAAATTGCAAGAAACAATCGGGAGAGATGAGTTTTCAATTCACATGAAAATCTTCGTTAATGTGATCGGAAATCGCTGAATTGATCTATGAGAAGTCTTTGGATTACAACAATTTGATGCAGAATTGCAGTATTTTGATCCTTGAATGCGAAATTTCTAAGCAGTTTAAGAGGTGGAAAATGAAGATAACTTTGAACTTACTTTTTAGCTGCCGAAAGCTTTTGTCCAATTCTGCTTTACCAATCTCTAGCATCTTTGAAACTGAATCTCCTGCAACAGCCGCCTTCTCGAAGTTTTCTTTGAGAGCATCAACAATTTCCTTCAAATCTTTGTGCCTCACAACCATTCTCAGGTCGGAGATCTCACCGGTCCGGAAGCTTCCTGCGGAGGAACCTGCGTCGTCGAACTTCTCCATCTGCGTCGCGTATTTGGCTGGTGGAGGAGGAGTCACTGGTTCGGGCGCTACCGACTCTGTTCGGATCGAGGATTCGAAATTGGACCGAGTGTCAGCCTCTGATCTCAAATCGGCATCTGTACCGTCAATTTCATCAATGTCTGATGAGCTCGTGGTGCTGTAATGATCTCCCCAATCGCTGCATTGAACCTCTTCTCTCTCGGTCTCCGTGTCGTCGAGATGGTGCTTCTGTTGCTGGAATTGATGACCGTCGTCTTTTTTGCTCTCCGATTTCCTATGGAAGAAGGTGTACTCCGATTGCTCGGTTTCGTCATCGTAATCATGGTAATCGTTGTTTGGATGAGGCTTCGGTTGTATCTGAGTTTGAGATCGACTCTGGAAGAATTCAGAGGAAGGAGGAGATGGAGGATAAAAGCTCTCCCAGTTCCAGACAGAGGAAGCTTGAGAAGGAGTACTGGAGTAAGTGGAATTAGGATAAGCAGTGGGAAAAGAAGCAGAAAAGCTAGATTTCTCACTCCTTGGAGAAGAAGAAGGATCCGATTCCGAGAGAATATGAGGGAGCTTCGGCGTCTGTTTACGGCGGCGATGTTGCCGGTGGTGCGGAACAGAAGACGAAATACTCGACGCAGAGAGAATATGCGGAAGCTTGGAGCTCGCTATGGTGCGCGACGGAGAGGTAGAAAACGACGGCGGCGCCGGAGGAGGATGGAGAGAAGGCGACGGCGATGGAACATTCGGCGGGACGGAATTCGTACCGAAAACTCCCCGCCTCGGTGGCGGCGGCGGCGGCGTGTGTGATTGGGGAGGGTTTTGAGTGTTGTGAAGGAATACGGCGGGGGTTTGGTCGGAGACGGAGAGGGGTTCGCCGGCGGCGAAGGCACAGAGAGCGGAGCCGGTGAGGCGAAGAGAGCGACAGTAGTCGGCATGTGCGGCGGCCAAATGGTGGCGAGAATAGACGGCCTCTTTCATGAGACGGCGGCGCTCCTTGCACCGCCGTACAGTGTCTTCGTGGTCGAGCTTTGAAGCTGTACAGCCCATTGTCGACTTTAAGCGCCGAAGACGGCGGAGGTGTGTGGTGGTCGGCGGTGGGGTAGGAGAGTTTGAGTGTAGCTTTGTTGGAGAGTAGAGAGTGGGGAGTGAATGAATCTATGGGACTAATTTTCTACGCGATTCTTTCGCTCTTCCAGCGGCCATTTTGGGTCTCTCCCTTTCCTTTCCTTTCCTTTTTTCTCTTAAAAGAGATCAAATTTGGACCATTTTGTTTTGCAACTTGTGGGGGGAATATCTCCTCTTTTTTTTTTTTTTTCCCCTTATATATACATCTTCATTTTAAATTTGAATGTTGATTAAATTACAAATTTCGTCCACTAATTTAGAGAATTTTAAAATTTAATATCCATAATTTATAATAATTATCTGAAAAGCACAAGGAACAGGGACTAAATTTTAAATTTATCGAAATCAACCAAATTTATAATTTAACATGTGTTAAATTCTAGGCTTTTACATATTAATATTATTAAGATTATTAAGATTATTAAGATTGTTTTCAAATAAAATCAAATGAGCCAATTTATTTATAAATATAGTAAAATGTCACGATAATAGGTTACGATATATCACAATAAACATCTATCACATTTTATCGACATCTATCAGTATCAATTACAGATGTTTATCACGGTCTCTCGCAGTAATGATAGACAGTGACATTTTGTTATACTTAAAAAATATTTTCAACAGTTCTACCATCTAAAACAATTACTCTTATTATTATCATCTTTTTTTTCTCTTCATTTCTATTGCTTGGTAGATTATATATGTTTTGATCAGTTAGCTATATTTGAAGTCTACTATATAAAGTTTTAACTATATTAGGTTGGTTGTTTTATTTTAATCTCGTACTTTTAAACCGTTTATTTTAGTCTTTAAATTTGTTAGAAAAATAAATAGAATTGTGGATAATATTTATTGTAACTTTGCTATCTAATCTTCGATCCTCTGATATTCTAACTCAACCAAGCTATTTGGCAAAAGTATATATATCACATCAAGTAGATTAAAACCTATATATAATCACATTATTTATATCATTAGTTTTGTTGTTTAAATATGGACTAATTAGAGGTAATTTTAGTTAGACTAACAAATGATAATATATGGCCAAAAATTTTGGTTTTAACTTTTTTTTCTCTCTTTTATTTATTTATTTTTGCTTTGCTCACCACTTCAAATGTTTTGGATCTTTTTTTCGTATTTTATCAAATTGGCCTACTTTCATGTGTCACGTCATATTAGCCAAAGTAGTTTTTAAAACTTTAAAAAAAATGGTTAAGAATTCAATTCTTGTAATTAAGAAAAATACAAATCATGGTAAGAAATTGAGATAAAATGAGTTTGATTTTTAAAAACCAATAAAATGGTTACCAAACGATGCCCAAATAATTGTGTGAATAACAACAAACAAATAAAAATCTAAATTAAAAGTTCATAGCTACACTTTTAATAAGTATATATGAATTGAAAAGTTATAAAATTTAAGTCATTCATTTCTGTTAATTTTTACTTTGTTCGTCGCGATCGAAATCACTCTACTCATGTGCTTGCCTTAGGGGTGGTTCCTCTGCTTCATCTAAGTCCTATCGTGTCCTTTTCTTCCTACTCATGTGATAAATGAGTGCAGTGTCAATGAAGAATTATAACAGATTTCATTTCGTTTTTCTGCATTTTTCTTCCTCTGCTTCATATTCCACTAATATGTAATTTCTCTTTCATAGTTGTTATCGTAAACCATTAACATTCTGTCATGTGGCACTATTATGCAATTAAATATCGCTACACGACGATCGTCATCAGTCGTGAAGGCCGATCGTCTTAGTCAAATTTCTTCTGTCGTTTATGCTCTCTACCAATCGTGTAGTAACTTTCCTCTATCGTCTAAGTCCTATCGTGTACTCCTCCTTCGTGTACACTTCAACCCAATCGTCTACTTCCAATCGTGTACTTTCTATCGCCTACACGATCAACCTAATTGTGCAGTCTTTCCACCCATCTTCTACACGCTTTCCTTATTGTGTAGACGCTTGTCCTATCGTTCACTCTTTTCTCAACGATCGTCTAGGTATTTGACCACGATCGTCTAGCCTTCTTCACCACGATCGTTTGGCTTTTCTCTCCACGATCGTCTAGCATTTCGCTCAATGATCGTTTAGCCTCATCTCTCAAGATCGTTTAGTCATTGACTGCAATCGTTTACCTACCCTTTCTTCTTCATCCTTACATGGTATCAGAGCTTTAAAGCAGCTTGCCTCCTTCTCTCATGGCGTCAAGCTCAGGCCCACAGTCCAAAGAAAACTCTACCCTCCCAGTAACATTAAACCCAGGCATACATTCAACTGTTCTACCTCCGACCACCATATCCATACCATCTCCGTCTTTCACCCCACCCGCTACTCAGCGCGCCCCTCCCTTTGCTCGAAATCCTTTCTACCCTTCGCAATATGGCCCTCCACCACCACCCCTTCACCCTCACTATTTCGGTGTCCTTGACCATCATCCATTTCATAATCTAGTACCGATTAATCCCTTCCCCACAATCCCCAGTTGCAAACTTCCCTCACATATCTCAATCCCTCACCGTCAAGCTAAGTGACTCAAACTACCTCCTCTGGAAGAATAAACTCCTAAATCTCATCATGGGCTATGGACTTGAAAGCTTCATCAATAGCACCTATCCTCAGCCACCGAAGTACCTCGAACCTCAGCAAACTCAACTCAATCCCCATTTTTTCTACTGACAGAAGTGTAATCGAACAATCATGAGTTGGTTTTATTCCTCCCTTAATGAAGATAAGATAGGAAAAGTCGTTGGATATGAATCGGCGCTGGAAATATGGGAAGCCCTCCGCACAGTCTATGAATCCTCCTCCACAGCGCGAATAATGGGCTTGCATTCTCAACTTCAGAAGATAAGAAAAGATGGCATCGGTGTTTCTCAATACCTTACCAAGATCAAGGACATTGCCGACAAGTTTGCCACTATCGAAGAACCACTGTCCTACAGTGACCACATTGAATACATCCTTGAAGGCCTTGGCACTGAATACAACCCGTTTGTGACCTAAATTTAGAACAGGACTGATCGCCCATCTATCGTCGATGTCTGCAGCCTCCCCATCGCATATGACTGCCGACTTGAATCCTAGTCTGCTATGGACCAACTCCAATAGATATAAGCCAATGTCGCCCAGCTCTCATTCCAACCTCGACGTCCTTACTGGCCACAACCTACCAGGTCATCTTTCCGACCTTCTCAAGCTCTTCCAGGTATTCTCTCTAATCCTCATTTCTCTGCTATGTTTGCTACGAATTATACACCTCATCGACCATCCACCCAAGCTCCACGAACAACAACCCATCAACCATCTCAATCCTCCAATCACCCGCAATGCCAAATTTGTAACAAGTTTGGCCATACAACTTTATCATGCTACAATGTTGACAATCGAAAATATAAAACCATCTAACATCCTTAAGCTCACTTTGCTTAAGCCACACCAATCCCACCACAGCCGCTGTCCTACATTACTACCCCCTACTCCAACAACCAATCACCTCAATGAAGGCCGGTATATGGATTCCGGTGCCACTCATCACATGACCCCTAACCTATCCAATATCCAACAACCTATCTCTTATTATGGTGGTGAACAAGTTGTCATAGAAAATGGTAAGTCTCTTCCCATCTCTCACATTGGTTCTGCTTCTTTCCTTTCATCTACATCACACATTTTTATTCATCTTCACTCTGTTCTTCACACACCCTCGATATCTCGAAATTTAATTATCATGGTCGTTTGTGTTATGATAACAATGCTTATGTCGAATTTTTTCATGATTCCTTTATTGTGAAGGACCTCCAAATTAAGAGTCCACTCCTCCGGGGCACACTTGATCGTGGCCTATACAAGCTCTCTGTCAATCCATCAACTACACGATCAGTTCATCCTTCATCTCATCCAACTGTTTTCATCTCTGCACTCATGGATTTCTCCTTGTGGCACCGTCGCTTAGGACATCCCTCTCCTTCAGTAGTTCACTATGTGTTATCTAAATGCAAACTGAAGTACAAAAATAAGTCCAATGTATCAGTTGTGAACATTGTCAAATGGCCAAGAGCCATCGTTTACCTTTTCAAATGTTTAATTCTCGTCCACCCTCTCCCTTCAACTTAGTGTATGCCGATGTATAGGGTCCTTCCCCAATCAATTCAATTAATGTAGATAGATTTTTCTTGCTTTTTATCGACGCTTTCTCTCGTTTCACTTGGATCTATACAATGAAAACTAAATATGAATTTTTACCCTGTTTTCTTAAATTTCAGGCTATGATTTCAAATCAATTCTCCATCACCATTAAGTCGATCCAAACTGATGGATGAGGGGATTTCAAAGCTCTCTCTTCTACACTAGACAAACTTGGCATAATCCATCGTCTCTCTTGTCCTTACACACCCCAACAAAACGACACTGTCGAACGAAAGAATAGGCATGTCGTTGAAGTTAGTCTAGCCATGTTTGCTCACTCCTCTGTTCCACATAGCTTCTGGCCTTTTGCCTTCCATACTGCCACCTATCTTATCAATCGTCTACTTACGCCTATTCTTGACAATAAGTCACCCTATGAAACGTTGTACTCCAAACTTCCTGACTACCAGCTCCTAAAAGTCTTCGGCTGCACCAGCTTTCCTTTCCTTTGACTGTTCAATGACAATAAACTCCAATATAGATCACATCCGTGCATATTCTTAGGCTATTCATCTTTACATAAAGGGTATCTTTGGCTCCATCGCACAACCGGTCGAATTTATGTTTCTAGGCATGTCATTTTTAATGAAAATGTCTTTCCTTTTCTTGATAACCTTCCCTCAGTCCCTTCTTCCTCACCCTCTTCCTCATAAGTTTTCTCCATTTCTATTCCAGTTGCTTCTTCTTCCCCACATCAGGTTCCTGCCAATTCTGAAAGCAACGAAGTTCATCACCATTATTCCCCTCACCTACATCCTTCTACACCAATATCCTCCTCTCATCCCACACCTTCAGCTACACCTCTCAACCAATCACCTGAACTACCAACCAATCCACCAGCCCCTACTGTTCCCTCTCCTTCACCACCACCTACCTTTACTCTCACTGCTTCCCCACACCTCATCCCCACCACCTCTGAACCAACACCACCCCTACCCTTCACAATTAATAACCACCCCATGATCACACGGTCTAAAATGGGAATCTTCAAACCAAAGGCGTGGCTGTCCGAGGTTACTGACTTGGATAAAACAAAACCAAGATCTTATAAGGAAACTCTTCTTCATCCAAGCTGGAAACAAGCAATGCTTGAGGAATATGAAGCACTCATAAGAAATAATATGTGGTCTTTTACAGCTCTACCCCAGGATCGAAAAGTTATTGGGAGCAAATGGGTGTTCAGACTCAAACAAACTCCATCTGGTGAGATTGATCGATACAAAGCTTGTTTGGTTGCTTAAGGCTTCAACCAAGACTATGGTATCGATTACTTCGAGACCTTCAGTCCAGTAGTCAAGCCTACCACCATTCGACTTGTTCTGTCAATAGCTTTGTCCCAAGACTGGATCATTAGGCAACTTGACGTCCATAATGCCTTCCTCAATGGTGATCTATCTAAGGAAGTATACATCAAGCAGCCTCCTGGTTTTATTAGTGACAAACACCTTGATCACATATTACTGCTACACAAGGCACTGTATGGCCTCAAGCAAAACCCTCGCGCATGGTTCTTGATAACGGGCAGAAATGCACGTTATTACAGTGCTAAGTTTTTAAACAATGCTGGCTTGCATTGATAAAATATGTTAGATTGCGTCCAAAAAGCATTAAGTTCATAACATTGCGGTCGCATGCGTCCATTGCATAGAAACAATTAACTTTTTTGTTTTAATGCAGAATATGCATTAATGCAAGGTGAAAAGCGCGATCATAAGAAATCAATGGTCGAGCGCAGCATTACCGCAAGACTTTGTGGTGATTTGTATTCACAAACATCTGCTTAAGAAGGATTACCGCATAGAGCCGACGCAACTTGGTGAGCGCATCTGGATGAAAAGCATAATTAATCACGATGGGATAGAAAGTTTATGACGGTCGAATCCGATAAGTTGAAAGCCGCTAACGATAACAAGTACATTCAGCTTTTCGGTGACAAATATTCGGCGCATCAGTCAAAGAATTAAAGCCATCCCATCTGTGCAATCATAAGAGAGAAGCTACCTTTCACCCTAAAGCTCTATAAATACCGAAGGCATCTTTCAGAAAAAGAGTTCAGTAGTTCGGATACTTAGATAAATTTTTCCATAGTTTAGCCTTGTTCATAGTTTTTCTTTTTTTTTAAGGCGGAGCAAGAGAAGAGCCGAGAAGCCGGAAGATCGCTCAGGGCAATTCGAGAGAAAACCTAAAGGCATAGAAAGCAGAGAGCGGGCCGATTCTCGCGAGAGCGAGATTATCTTTTGAACACGAGTAGAAAAGACAGTGTAAAAGCCTGGGAAGCAAGAGATTGCTACCAGGCTCTTTATTCTCTTCTTGCATTGTTATTTTGTACTTCAACTTTACATTTATACAATGAAAGTTCTTATTCTACATTTGTTCACTCTCTTAACACGCATGAGTAGCTAAACTTATCGAATGGGTTGAGAAGAACTAAGCTAACATGACCTAGGATCTTCATCGCATGTGATTATCTTGTTTTATATTGTGCCTAACACCTCTTTAGAGCTACTCGAGAGAGAGTCTAAAGAAAGAATCTGAGACTTAAGAGAGCTAGGTTAGAATCTAGACTCGAGAAAGCAAGATTAGATCTACATAAACAAGAGATAGGGACTTAAAGATAAGCTCTGTTTGTCAACCTGCATCGCATGCACCCTAGAGATAGGTATGATATTATGTGGTCACCTTATTTGTGTGTGTCATTTTGTCATCGCATAAATAAGAATAGAGGCTTATGTGTAGGTCCTATAGACTTATCACATATATCACATGTGTTCTAGCATTAGAAGCCGTAGCATTCGCATCGAGAGATGGTTTACTATTATATATGTGTTGCATGATCGCATAGCATGAACGCATCCTAGGAAGTGTTAGCCGAAACCCTTCTCAACCCGTTCACTGCATACTCATTGCACTTTCCGTTTTATCAACTCTTTTCGAACTCCGTCGTATTTGTTTATTTTTATTACCGCAAACAACATTCCCAACAACTACTTGATTTATTTGGTTACCGTAAAGTCTTCTGAGAAATTACCATCGCATATTGTTTTCCCAAGTCCCTGAGTTCGACCCTGGACTTACCAGGAAACTCAGTGGGGTTTATACTTGGATTCCACTGAGCAAACTTGAGTGCTCAACGCATTTTCATCATCGCATTTCATCCATAATTCCACATCATAAAATAACGCATCAGTTCTCCAAGTTCAGCTCCTGCCTGACACAATGGGGTTTCTCTAATGCAAAGTCTAATACATCAATGTTTATTTTCCGCAACTCCCATACTTTAATCATTTTCCTTATCTATGTTGATGATATAGTTGTTACTGGAAATAGCCTTGCCACTATTCAGCACTTTATCACTTGCTTGAATACTCAGTTTGCACTTAAGGATCTCAGTGATCTATCCTTTTTCCTTGGCATTCAGGTGCTTCGCTCTTCAGACCATTTACACTTGTCTCAGTCTAAGTATATTCATAGTCTTCTTGATCGTGCACAACTCACTGACTGCAAGCCAATTCACTCTCCAATGGTTGTTGGCGCCTCACTATTCCTCACTGATGGACAATTGCTGGACAACCCCTCTGAATATAGAAGCCTAGTTGGTGCACTTCAATATTGTACGCTGACCAGACCAGACATTAGCTTCAGTGTCAATAAACTCTGCCAGTTCATGCACGCCTTAACATCTTCTCATCTTCAAGCAGCAAAACGGCTCCTTCGGTACCTCAAAGGCACGGCCAATCATGGTATTCTTCTAACAAAGTCCCCTGTTTTGGCTCTGACGTGCTACACAAATGCTGATTAGGCTAGCTATCCGGATGATAGGCGAAGCACAAGTGGTTTCTGTGTCTTCCTTGGTTCAAGCCTCATTTCATAGAGCTTCTCTAAGCAAAAGGTCGTCTCTCGATCCAGTGCCGAATCAGAATACCGTGGCTTGTCCAATGCTGCTGCCGAGGTGTTATGGATTTAATCAGTTCTCACCGAACTTGGTGTCAAAAACATATCCACTCCTCTGCTGCTTTGTGACAATCTGAACGCCACCTACATGGCAGCCAATCCTGTGCTTCACAATCGCACAAAACATCTTGAGATTGATCTTCACTTTCTCAGAGAAAAGGTTGCCTCAAAATAGCTCTCAGTTCGATTTCTTCCCTCTGAGGATCAGCTAGCTGACATCATGACCAAAGCATTACCAAGTCCTCGCTATCTCAGTTTGAAGACCAAGCTTACAGTAGCGGCAGCTCCTCGTTCCCTTGTGGGGGGATGATAAATGAGTTCAGTGTCAATGAAGAATTATAACAGATTTCATTTCGTTTTTCTGCATTTTTCTTCCTTTGCTTCATGTTCCACTAATATGTAATTTTTCTTTCATGGTTGTTATTATAAACCATTAACATTCTGCCATGTAGCACTATTATGCAAATAAATATCGCTACACAATGATCGTCATCAGTCTTGAAGGTCGATCGTCTTACTCAAATTTCTTCTGTCGTTTATGCTCTCTACCAATCGTGTAGTAACTTTCCTCTATCATCTAAGTCATATCGTGTTCTCTCCTTCGTGTACACTTCAACCCAATCGTCTACTTCCAATCATGTACTTTCTGTCGCCTACACGATCAACTTAATCATGCAGTCTTTCCACCCATCATCTACATGCTTTCTCTTATCGTGTAGACGTCTGCCCTATCGTTCACTCTTTTCTCAACGATCGTCTATGTATTTGACCACGATCATTTAGCCTTTTTCACCACGATTGTTTGACTTTTCTCTTCACGATCGTCTAGTCTTTCCCTTAACGATCGTTTAGCCTTCATCTCTCAATGATCGTTTAGACCTTGACTGTGATCATTTACCTACCTTTTCTTCATCATCCTTACATGGTATCAGAGCTTTAAAGCATCCTGCCTCCTTCTCTCATGGCGTCGAGCTCAGGCACATCCGTAAAAAACTTTATCCTCTCAGTAACATCAAACCCAGGCATACATTTAATGTTTCGGAAAAAAATTCATAATGTAAATTGAAATTGAATTGTTAATCTTTATTTAGTATAAGAATATAATTAGATAAAATATTTGTTTTTACATATTTAGCTCGTTTTCACATTTAAAATTTGTTGCAATGACCTAATTAATAAGTTTATTTATACGAGTAATAGTCATTTTACAACTTACCTATACCATACATGTTAAGGGAGTTTTCTTGGAGCAATAAGCATGTTGTGCAAAATGTGACGTTACAATCTACCATGGTAGCATTTCAAATTTTGGTAGATAAATGTAATTTGTACATTTTTTTTTTTTTTTTGGTGTTCTCACTTCAATAAGAACACTACTCATTGTTTAGCACGATCATGGTTCAACTGATATGAGCTTATATCATTAATTATGAGGTCTAAGATTTCGATCTCCTGCTCAACATACTATCAATCACGAGGTCTGATATTTCGATCTCCCACTTCACATATTATCATGAAAAAAAAAGAACACTGTTGAGGGTTGCCCCAAACAAAGTCCAAATCTCCAGAAAAATTATAGGTGACATGGGAAAATGTACGTCCTTGAAAGGAAATTTTAGAGCTTCAAGTTATGGGTCGATCAGTTAAACCAGTGTATATATACCAATCGAAAAATAATTGAGTTGTGCCTAGTCTGATGCCTTGCAACCTCGAGCAATGCAAACTACTTTGACATCGTGCAAAGTTACATATAACCATAAACGACTGTTAGAGAGAGCATTATAAATAGTCTCTTTTGATGACCCTAAAGGCAAATAGTAAATAATCTACAAAGCAGATTCTTGATCTAACTTTTGCGTGTTTAGCTTAACTATATACTCTTTATACTAATTTAAGTATCAACATATAGTAGGCTCGACACCACACTAGCTAGTATATAAAATTTTCACACGTGTTAGTTCGAAAAGCAAAACCACATTAGAAAAGGCGGGTCAAAAATCAAGCAGACTAGGAGCCCGCAACGACAAACACGTATAAATTTTTCATACCAACAAACACTAGTCATTATTGTTATATATAATATAAAGGATCTTTGCTATATTTATATATATCACTCTTTTTCTTCTCTTTTTAAATACAAAATATAAAATGGTAGTCTTTAAAGATGCACTTCCAATTTAACTAACAGTCTAATGATTGAATTTAATGAACAACATAAATTGGGAGATGGTTAAGATTTTAATTGATAAAATACTACACTATGGTTTTATAATATTGATTCAATCAAGAAAATTCAGGTTTGTATATTTGATTGAACCGAATAAAGTTCAAAGATATAAGGTTGTGCGAAATGAGTTCACTGAGGTCATTAACAACATTCCTAAATAGTCTATTGTTGAACTTACAGTGTTGGCACAATCATTAGCTTTTGGATTGAAAGAGAGAAAAATGGACTTGTAGTTGTCTTTAATTTCTATTATTGAGAAGAGTTAACGATTAAAGTTATACCTTCTAGTTCGTATACTTCAATTGTTAGAAAGAAGAGAAAATGGTGGTTTGAGAAGATTAAAGTTGTATTTGGTTTCTCACTAGTCCTCTACCATGGTTGTTGTCGGCTGTCACCACTTATTATTAAAACGATAATTGTTATAATTGTTAGCTAACCTATAACATTTATTATTAGTACAATAGGGATAGTACCACAAATCTCTTAGTCGCTAACACATGTATATGTCATTTGAATTATACTCACTTTAGCATGCAACTAATATATAACACTTAAAGAAATTAGATCAATAGACTTTTGATGACATACCAAATTAATATAGTATTGAGTGTCAAAAATATTCCAATCATGCTACACAATAATCGAGACACACTCAAATGTTTCAATATCTAAAATCATTTTAAGAATCTAAAAGAAAATTTCCTAAGTTAGGAGAGATTTTTCCAAAAATAACCCATCCACAAAACTTGTATTGTCTCCCTCTCAATTAGGTCATCTTGCAATTGAACACTTTAATCTTGTAATAAAAGAATAGGCTATTTCTTATGACGAGCCAAATGATTAATGAAAAGCACAAATGTGTACCAAGCTAAAAATATGTCTTAATTAAGGTATACCTTGTGATAGCCTTAGTCAAGTTGATTTAGGTGTTAAATTGACATTTAGTGTTATGTATGGAGTTGGTTTAATTGTAAGCTACTCTAATAAACAAAATAAAGACCATACATAATGCCATTCATGATATATAATTGTAATCCATCAAATTAACCATAATAATGTTATTATCATTAATTATATTACACACATAATGATAAAGCAAATCATTCACTTCAATAATTTTACCTTATTACTAATATTGTCAATAACTTCCTCATTTTCTTAATAAGTTTCAAAAATTATTTATAATATTTATCTGTAAGAAGAGTGGTTGCATCTATCTTCGATTATAAAAGAAAAAAATAGTAAAATAATATTTTTCTTTGAAAAAATAAAAATTTATCACGTGACAGTTATTGAATTGAAAAAAGATAGATGCAATTCACGCGATCGTATTTTAAATATATATATATGTGTGAAGTAGTATAGAAGGTATGGAAGGTGGGGGTGGCAGATGTTGAAAATGATGTGGGGTCCATAAACTTTTTTATTATTTTTAGGGATTTTTAACTGTTAAATGACCCTTGTGGGTTGTGACCTTGTTGGCTTTTTTGTCTCCTTTTTTGGTGCTTGGTTATGGAATATTTCTTTTTAGTTTTATTCTTCTTCATTTCTTTTTTTTCTTTTTAATTTTTTTTTTTCTGATTCTTCTTTTGTTTTTTTATAATGTTTGGAAAGGGGATCTTCAATCTTCAAGTTATCTCTTCCTCTCTTGTCAAAAGGGGAAAAATCTTCTCTCTCTAATATAAACATATATTTATTGGAAATTATTTGTATTTTTTAGAATAATTATTTTAAATGACAAAACTACTATAAAATTTTTTTAATATAACAAAATGTTATTGTCTACCAATAATAGATATTGATAGATGTCAATCAGTATCTATATTTTTTTTTATCACGGATAGACTGTTATATATTTTTATATTTATAAATAAATTGACTCATTTTTTTATATTTAAAAATAGTTTTTTTTTTATATTTAGTTTTACATCCTATATATCTAATATATTAATTTAAATGTAATTAAGATAATCAATATTTTACACTAAGGATTTATCGTTATTATTATTATTATTTTAACTTTTTCAATTCAACCATTTGTGAGATATGAGAAACAAACTATTATATTTAAAATGTGCCCCGAAATGTAGTCTTTGTTTGTTTGTTTGTTTTTTTGGTTAAAGAGAATTTAATTTCTCAAATTTTTTCTTTTGTAATAAATAGTTTCTTTGAGTTGTCAACATAACTAAATTCAACTCATATATAATTTAGTTTTATTTGTTTATGTATTTTTAAATTCTTTCATTTTTTCGGTTAAATTATAAATAAACTTAATTAGTGTTATTTATTTAGTTCATGAACTTTAAAATATTTTAATTATTTTTCTAAATATTGATTTTTTTTTATTAAATTGTCTAAATATTGACTCTAGTAATTCTACCATTAGGACATTTATTCAAATGTTTACATGATAAACGAAGGATAATTTTTCCTAAAATAACATAAAGGAGTAGGAAAACTCAATAAAATAGAGCTATAAGGCAAAAACTTTAATTTAAAATGATTTTTTCCATCCGCCCCATTAAATTCTTTGGCACATCTTGTTACTTCATGTCAAATCGTCACTTCTTAAGTTAATCATTGTGCCATTTGGGATTGTTGTTTGCAATTGATTTTGGAAAAATCTTAACCGCTTTATTGTTTGTTAAATCAAATTATTAAATAATCTAAGAGAATCACTTTTTAAATTATAACTAACATGTAAAAACAGATAGTAATGGCTTTTAGATTCAGCTTTTCTAAAATTTTCTAATTTGTTAACCATTTAAATAAATATTATAATAATATTCTTCCATATTAATATATTTTTGTCTATATTTTCAAATTTAATTGATTCATTTCTTTATAACAATTTTTTCTCTTAAACTTTTATCAAATAATTTAGAAACAAAATTAGTTGAATTTCAATATAATAATAATAAATATAATATTATTATTATTATTATTATTATTATTATTATTATTATTATTATTATTATTATTATTATTCATCATCATCATCATCAATACCGTAACTAGTTTTTCTAATTTAAAAATAAAATTGACCAAACACTATTTTACTTCCTTATGCAATTTAGCAACAATTATTTTAAACGCTACAAAAATTTTAACGAGGTCATAGTTTAACTTTTTAAATTTTAGAGACCAAATATAATAGATCCATCCAAACTAAAAGACTTAATTTATTATTTAAGCAAAATAATAATAATAATAACCAAGAACATGAGAAGATATCTTATATTAATTGTTGAATTGTGTCCACATGGGCAAAAAAGACTCTTTATTAGACTATAAATTATTAGTATAATAAACATTTTTAGTAGATCAATTTAGTTGGTCATTTTTAGTAGGTCTCTTTGTCTATTTCATGAATAAATTTTAACTCGACTAAGGAAAAAAAATAATATAGAATTAAAGAAAACAATATCAAAAACTCTTGAGAAATAATTGATAGTACTTTTGAAAATCCTAAATATTAAGGGGCGTTTTGGGTCATAAATATCTTAACTATAATAACCACATCTTGCTACAACAAATATTTTTTTTAGTTTCCAATTAGCCAGAGTCAACACTATTTTAAAAATCTATTTGCTACAACATTTACAACTACAGTTTTTAGGGTTGGCAATGGGGTCGGGGCGGGGCAGAACTCCCCTTCCTCGTCCTCGCGAGCCCATCCCCGTTTTTTTAGATAAATATATTATATAAATATTTGTAATTAATATATATATATATATATATATATTATTTATTTATTTATATTTATTTATATTAAAGATATAAAAAAATAATCGAGGATGGGGTCGGGGATACCCTCCCCGTCCCCGCCCCATCCTTGACCGGGTATCCAATTAGAATCCCCGATTTGACCCCCTCGGTCAAATCGAGGATTCAGGACGGACCCCGCGAGGATTTTTACCAATCTTAATTTTTATTATTTTACATTTATTATTTTTTTATTCTTTAATACAGTGTTTACTATTTTCTTCTCAAACTAAAATAGTTTGCACTTAATAACATAGGACTATATAATCAATTCCTTACCCCAAACACCCCTAAAGCTTCATATTGGAATTGCTATGGGAGGGTTTAAAAGATTCTTAACTAAGGGGAATTTTTTTTTTTTTTTTTTGAAAAAATTATATAATATGATCACTTTAAAAAATGCAATGCCTGAGTTTAGAAATGGTACATGAATGAACTGATATCACTTTTAAATGAGAGTATGGTTAAGAAAGACTTAAAAGAATTGACAGCTATCACCTTCTTTTTCGATAATTCAATAATAGGAACTTCAAAATTAAATATGCTTAGGTTAGAGTAACTTTATGCTCGGTGACTTTTTGACTTTTTGAGAATTTTCCTAAAAAGCATATTGAATGAAAAATACCATTGTCAATCCAGATTTAAATGGTCAAATCCTCTTGTTATTCTTTTTTGCATCAACAACCATTGAAAAAAAAAATTAAAATTAACAATTTTAATGATGTCATTAAAAATAAAGTTAGTCAAAGTTATTTTATAAACTTTTCCAACTCTAAAGAGCGTCTAAATTATATACTTTATTTTGTAAGTATAACAAATCTGAGGGTATAGGAATTTAAACTTTCATAAAATAAAAATATATGTTAATTATTGTCGAGTTTTCATGTTGACAAACTATATACTTATCATTTAAGAGTATCACGATTTGAGAATGAACAACCAAATATCTTGTTTTTTTGAAGAAAAATTTAACCTAAGGTTTTGATCATGCTAATATTTTTTTTTTTTTAAGGGTGATTGAAACCTAACTTTGGCCATTAAAAAAAGAAAGAAGGAAAGAAAGAAACCTTGATCATATTCTAAAGGAGATAAAATCTAAATAGTTTCTTATCATTTTAAACATTTAAATAAACTTTTAGTAATTCACATAATTTTACCACTTTGGTAACTTTTAAAGCAATAAATTTCAAAGTTGCTTTTTCATGGTGTCCAATTCAAGCTGTGTGTGTGTGTTTATTAATAATTTTCTTCATCAAAGACAAGCATGCTTTTGTAATAATATTCATTATGTTATCATTTTAGCTAACAAATATATTATTATAGTTTTTCTAAATTTTTTAATTTAATTTGGGAAGAAAATATGTATTTGTAAATATACCATAAACAAAAATTACCTGGTAAGTCCTTTTTTAAAAAAAGGAAATTTGAATCAACGACAATGTTTATGAACATAGAATTTTTTTAATATAATTAGATATATAACATTTTTTTAAAAAAGTTAATTATGATGAGGGAGGGTAAAAATTCAAACTTCTAAAACAAATAAAAAGAATTTATAATGACGATTTTTATTCTTATTATCTTTATTTGTTAAATAATATTTTAGGGTGACGAGATTCGAACATCTGATCTCTTGATCAAGAATATATATATATATTAACTAAATAATATTTTAGGGTGACAAGATTCGAACATCTGATCTTTTGATCAAGAATATATATATATTAACTAGTTTAATTATGATTAGGTTAACCCTTGCTTATTTACGATCTAATTAATAAATTGTTTCTTTATTTTAATTTTACTTATTACAAAAATGCTTTGTTTTCTATAGTGTTATCATTTTTTTTTTAATATAATAGAGGAGTAGAGAATTTGAACTACATACCTGATATCTTTCTCTTGGTCTATTGAATTATGCTCGTTTTGACTTATGTGGTGATAATTAAAATAATCATAAAAAATCGACATGTATTTATTTTTATTATTACTCCGTTTAAGTTAAACAAAACTTGTCTTTCTCTTTTTTATATTACATTACCTTTTTTATAAGAAAAAAAATTAAGCATAAGCGCATAATCAAATATATAATAGGAAGTCAATAATTTGATCCCTAAAAATTTCTTTTAAATTTTCATCCTTAATATTTTATAAACTGTCAAAATTAGCCTAGTTCAATTGATATAATGTTTATTATCAATCTCGAAGTCAAAGGTTCGATTCTTCCGATCCACATCTTATCAAAAAGAAAAACAAATATTTCATAAATAAATATTTTGTCATTTTCAAATCTCCTTTCGAGTGCTTTTCTTTGCATTATGGCTTATTTGAATATATGCTCATGTAAATAGTTTCTTTTCCGAAGTAAAAAAAAAAATCAATCGACATAATTTTAGATTAAAATGGACATTTTAACCGTTCAAGAATCAAAATATATATATACTCTCTTCTCTCAAGGGTGGATTGCAATTTTCCTTCTCATGGTTTTCTGATATTCTGAGTGATTGATTTCGAGTAGTCATTTTGATTTTAGGAACTTTATCTTTTTATGTGGTGGTATCGGGTCGTGATTTTGTTTATTTGTCTAAAAAAAGAATCAAGATATATATAATAAAATTTAAAGTACATCGACTAAAATACGAGATTTAATCCTACATAGTAATTAATATTGGATTTCATGTATTAACGTTAGTGTTCATAGTATCAACCTCGTGGTTTGAGGTTCAATTCCCCTACCCTACACTTTAATTACAATATCTTTTAAAAAAAATTAATTTAATATGTGTAAAATAAATTTGATTTTATTCCTATTTTGACTAGTATAATTTTTCACATATTCTTTTGATTCTTTCTCTCGAACGTAAATTTAATTCTCTCAAGGTTAAACATTTGTTCTTGAAATTGAATCTTCTACTTCAATTTGTTGAGGATGTCATTGAGATTTTTATCTTCCAAGTATTTAGATCATCAAATATTTAAGCTTCAAGAAGTCTTCATTAATTTCTTCGAGAGTTTTTAAATTCTTTGAATTTTGAATCTTTTGAATTAATGGGCAAAATGAGATGTCATCCTCTATTTATATAATTGGGGGTAGGTTTGGACCTATCTAATTTTGAGCTTCACCTACCACGTGGCACAATGAATTAGACTAATTTAGGTTTTGTTTGATTTGCAATTCGGATTCTTTTTTATGTTTTCATAATTCGGAGAATATATGTTTGATCGACAATCCGAATTCTGTTTCTAAAAACTACTTTTGAATTCTGTGATCCAAACCGTTCAATATCTCAAAACAACATTTTTATGTTTTCTTTGTATTAGGATTTGAATTTTAAAATTTAAAATGCAGAATTGTATTAAATAAAGATATAGAAATATAGATGTCAGGTTATAAACTCAATTTAATTTTTTAAAGTTAAAATATGCATTATATAATATATTATAAATTAAATTAGGTTAACTTCCAAGTTTGATCCCATGGTTTGGATAAAGTTAGTCATTTTAAAATTTAGAATCTAGTACTTATTGTTTGATATAACTTTATATATAATCCCTATGGTTTTGTTAAATCCTCTTAAATAGTATTACCATAGGGATTATTTATTACGAAGCTTTTAACAAATCACAGGGGTAAATTCTAATTATAAACCATAAGACATAAATTTAACTTACTCCAAATCATAGGGACTAAAAGTTTCAATTTTTCATATAAATTATATAATATTACAAAACGATAATTATACATTTTTTTAACATAAAACATGTATATAAATAAATTAATAATAATTTATTGTCAACTAATATTTAGTGGGTGACTACAACTAGTTTACAATTGTTTAAATTAGAATTCAGTTGAATTCTACTACCAAACACATATCTGAAAACATAAAATACAACTCTGCTTTCATTTAATCCATTGTTTTCAAATTTTTGTTTTCAGATTCTTTACGAAACATGTCCTTATGTTCTCAACTAATCTACGTACACTATGATTAGACCAATTTACTGTTACACGACATGTCACGATCTGACTAGATTAGCTCATTTAGACATTATGTAATTTGGTTAGATTAATCATGTTATCTATGGCCGATGTGAGTTCAGCTTTAACGGTAATTGACACAGTCTTCCTCCCTAGAGGTCAGAGGTTTGATCCTCATTCCCCAATAATTGTATTAAAAGGAAAAAAAAAACTTTTACATCTATATAAACATAGCACAATTTAATTGAACCAATTTACATCGAGACTCAGGTGCAATCTGATTTGATTACCTAATTAATGTCATCATAAGAAGACCTATACAAAATTTTATTGAACCAAGCTTAAAGAGTTATAACATAAACACGTGACATCAACATTAAAAATAATGAAAATAAATAAATAAATAAATTACCCAGCTGCCATACCAAACGAAAAAATAGAGCAACTATCAATTTATACCCTTAAACTTTGGGAATTGTACCAATTTAAACCCTAAACTTTCATAAGTGTGTCAATTTGAACCCCTAAACTAATAATTATATAAATTTAAAACTTGAACTTTCTCAAGTGTATCAATTTAAACTTTGAACTTTCAAAAGTGTACCAATTTAAACCTTCATTATGTTTTATTTGGATATACTTATGAAAGTTAAAGGTTTAAATCAATATACTTATGAAATTTTAAGGTTTAAATTGATATGCTCATGAAAGTTCAAAGTTTTAATTGATACAATTATTAGTTTGGGATTTAAATCGATACAACTCCCAAAGTTAAAGCTTTAAATTAATACAACTATTAGTTTAGAGTTTAATTAATACAACAGGTATAAATTATTAAACTGATATTTGCCTTACCAAATTTATGTAACAAAAAACAACAAAACAAAGAGAATGAAAGTTGGAAATAAGAGAGAAAATTTGCACGAAGGATCAAGTGTTTCAATTGTTTTCTATATTCAATTAAATAGAAACAATACAAGTATTTATAGAAAAAATAAGAAACTACCCACTAATGCATTATCCTTAAATTTCTACCACTGACCTAGAAAAGTTCCCTTAATCAATCCACTAAACCATTATGCCACCATCCTCCAATTTAGGAGGCACTACCCTAAATAAAAGTCATTAACTTCAATTAAAGAAAAAACTAATTTAATTAATAATTTGCAAAATAAGTTTTCACTGATTTTTAACACTCCCCCTTAATGCAAACAAACGATCAACAACACCAAGTGCACAGTTGAATTCTTCAAACTTGACTTTACCAAGAGCCTTAGCTAATATATCAGCAATCTTGGAATGTATCTTCTCCAATCGAATATCTCGAGTCAGGACTTCCTCTCGATCAAAGTGAAAATGTGTTTCAATGTGTTTTGTACGAGCATGAAATATTGAATTTCCTGTAAGCTTGATTGCACTTTCATTATCCCAAAAAATGGAAACTGAATAGTTTAAACTGGAAGATATTTTCTCCCACTTTTTAGCCAAATACACTCTTGGGTAACCATAATAGCTACTACATATTCTGTTGTACACTTGACAGAGCAACAAAGGATTGCTTTTATCTGCACCATAAAATAGCTCCTAAACCTATATTGAAACAGTATCCTATTGTGGAACGTCTATCGTTTACGTGACTAGCCCAATCTGCATCAACAAGACCACTTAAAACAAAAGATGTAGCTTGTTTGTACAACAAGCCAAAACATAGAGTCCTCGAAAGAGTAAAACAATATGTAGCGAAAGTATCAAGGATCCATAAGCTTTCTTATTCACTAATTTTAGCAAAAACTAAAGCATGCTTTTCTCAAAAAGTGGATTTTATGAACATACCTTTGATGAACTCTTCAAGATAATACCTGTTCAGCTGCTGTCTGCTCTTGTTATCAATGTGAACCACCTCAAAGCCTTCCCTACTATGCTCTTGGAGCTTTAGGCAGAGTTATGGGACTCAAGAACAATTTGAAGAAGTGAAGAAACCAGAGAAACTCACAGCAGCACAGCCGAAGAAGACAGTTTCCTCTTCTAAAAAATTTCTCTCGAAATTCTGTTCATTATCCTCTTCTCCAATAACTCCATTCTACTTTATATAATAGATGAACATGCAAAATGATGGAGCGCATGGCTTGCAACTCATGCTTGGAGAATCAAGGTCAAGAAGATAATGCATTTTGTGTGAGCATAAAGATGATGGTAATGGAAAATACCCATTTTCCATTTTTATGCTATCATGCAAATGATTTTCATTTTCTTTTTAAAACCAAAAATTATATTAAATCATTTTAATTCAAAATTTGATTTTCATAAATTAACCTAAAAAACCAATTAATTTAATATCAAATATTTAATTAATTTTTTGCACAATAATCATTTTTATATATTTAAATCATATTTAAATATTTACTCTCTTGTTCCGTTTAATTTGGACGTTTCAAATTAATCTCTCAAGCTATCATAAAGCTTATCCATTTACAAGCTAGTAGGGAGACCTTGCGGATCTACAGATCATGGGCTCCAACGATTCGAGATTAATCAACTAAACTCATTAGTCTGATCTAACCCTCATTCGTTAACTAATGGGACACTCCAATATAGCTCATAGTTGAACTCCCCTCACTGTAGATATATTATGTCTATTTAATAACCATAATCAGTAAATCGATTCTTCACAGGTTGTTCGTAATCATGGGTAGGTCAAAAATACCATTTTACCCCTGTGACTACATCTTGTTCCTTAAGTTCCTACTGATGCTCTAATGAACAATTCTAATTCATAATCTCTATGAATCAAATCCTTTCTCTATCATGAGAAGGCAGGGCTCTAATTGCTCAAGACCTGGAGTCAGTACTTAAGAGAACAACCTATTTGTTAACCCTAAAAAGGGTAGGAGTGAATTCCATCTTGCAAGGCTATATCCCCAGCTATTCATCCGATCTTATCCCTAAAATGGTAAGCTTATTGAGCAGTGTTGTTGAACTACTCTCACCATTTGCAAATCAAAGGATAATCCCGAACAAACAGGAGTTCATAGCTAGCTCAGGATTAAGATCGAGTTAACCTAGGTTATATAATAAATGAAATAGTCAGTTTTAACAGTAAACAGTCGTTATAAAGAAAAGTTACTATTTTCGTGGTCCAGTCTATATACAAACTCATTGCATAGGATGCCCCCACTCTCATGTATCAACATGAACTGTAGCACCTTATAACTTCTTGTAACAACTACAGAGTGAACCGCATCCAATAGTGTTACTAGGATGAGATACCCAATTTCATCCATATACTTATTAGACCATTTAAGCTTATATACTGTCAACTTGATCCTGTTTATGTCACTACATAAAGTTACAACATTCAGACTATAGCCAATGATGCATTTATTGGATTTTCATAATAAGATGTAAAATCAACAAGTCATTGTTATTGATTAAATATAAATGTTCAACACGAACTGCGAGTTCTAGGACATTCCCAACACTTCGCATATCGCAGAATCCTCTTTGCTGCAATAAAATGAGCTCCACATGGTTTATCCATAAGCTGAGCAACAACACCAATAGAGTAAGAAATATTTGGCCTTGTGATAGTTAAATAAATTAAACTACCAACAAATTATCAAAAAGGTGTTGCATCAACCAATTGTTTTCCTTCTTACTTAATTAGCTTCAAGGATGGCTCTGTGGGAGTAGTCATTGGTTTTGACGGATTCATGTCAAAACAATCCAATAAACTTGCTGCATACTCTTTCTATGAGACAAAGTATCCAACTAACCTTTCAACCTCCAAACAAGAAATGATCTTGCTTCACCCAAACTTTTCATTTCAAAACGAATAGACAAAGCATCTCGAAGACTATTAATTTCAACTTTGTCATCACCTGCTTTGATCATGTCATCAACATAAAGCAGTGGCATCGTACATCCTGAAGTTGTTTTTTTAACAAATAAACTTGAATTTGAGAATTCCTTAGGAACAAAACCATGAGATTGTTCCATGAAAATGTCTTGATCCAACTCTCTATAAAGGAAAGCATTCATCACATCTAACGGCTACAATTTCTAATTTTTGCAAGCAACTAATGAAACAATTGTCCAGATGGTTACCATTTTAGCAATAGGATTGAATGTCTCTTCACAATCTATACCATATTGATGTGAAAAACCACGAGCTGCAAGATGAGTTTTACGTTGGATATATATAGTGAAAGAAAGTGAAAGTTTGATGAAAATTTAAAATATAAAATGAATTTAATTGTCTAGATTAAATTTACTGTTTAGAAAAATTCAAATTAAATTGAAATTTCAAATTAAAATGATGTTTCATGTACAAATTTAATATGTATGAAAGTTAAATTTGTAGTTTTTTTTTTTCAATTTAAATGAGTCATGTTTGATTTTTGTCAAACAACAACTCAATTGAGTTAAAATTGACAAATGTTTCAATTTTTGTATTTATTTGGTTTTATTTTGTAATTTGGAGATTTACCAAGTTGCTAACCTATTAATAACTACTTGGTTCTTCATTTGTAACATCTCATTCCAAATTGAAGAGTTCTCTCCTTTCTTTCTTTCTTTCTTTTGTTCTTGAGTTGAGAGCAAGTATCCAAGAGTTTTGCATGATCCGAGTAGTTCGAGGTTGTAGTTCTACCGAAGTTAGTCATTGTATCCTGCTGAGACGATCGTTGTAGTTTGTTTGCAACCCGTGCAGAGCGAATAATTTTCTTCCCGATAGCGCTTACCAGAAGCGTGTCTTGACTACGTTTTGAGTCTTCAAAGGTTTTGAAGTTATTTCAAGTCTTTAGTTATTTTCATATCTAAGCCTTGTTACACCATTTTGCTTTCGTTTGAGTTTAAATATTATAAACTGAGTGTATTGTTTCCAGCAACTGAGATTTAATCAGTTTGCAGTGTATTCAGTTCTATGTATACCATTTTCCCTCAACACTTTATACCTGTCAATAGTACCATTAGGTTTTTTCTTTAACTTGTAAACTCATTACAAGTAACCAAGTCGACATTCTTTAGCTTTGGAACAATTTCCCACGTGTCATTCTTGCTAAGAGCCAAGATTTCCTCGTTCATTGCTTCTTACCATTCAAGAATGCCTTTAACTTCATTATAAGATTGGAGTTCATCTTCACAAATATCACCCATTAAAAAACAAGATACAAATGAAAAATTATTCAAGTGTACCTCATAATCAGATAAATAACTAGGTCGTGTTCACGGTCTAGAAGACTTATAAGCAACAATTTGGTATCTTCATTTGCCTCAACATTTTCTCCAAGATTAACATTAATACCATTCTCATTCGATGCATGATCAGTAAAGAAAGGTGGCACGTCAACAATGTCTTCTTTCTTTGAATTTGCATCTATTTGGTATGACGAACCTTTGTCAAACACCACATCACGAGAAACAAAAACTTCTCTCATCTTTGGTTCTATACATCTCCATCCTTTCCTGTGAGTATCATATCCAATAAAAATACAATATTTTGACTTTGGGTCTAATTTAGTATGTTTACTCTTTGAAACATGAACATAACATGACCCAAAAACTCGAAGATAACTCACATTGGGTTTCTGATGATATAATATCTCAAAAGAAGATATAATCGACCTCACCCATGGAGATAAGCAATTTATAACATGATAAGTTGACTGAATAACGATTGCCTATAGCTCCCTTGGAAGATTCTTTACATGTAGCCGAGACAAGCACATGGAGGTAAGATGTGCTAATTTACGTTCAGCAACTCTTTTCTGTTGTGGAGTGTCAAGATACGTCATTTGGCGTTGAATCCCATGCTCTTTGCAATAATTATGAAACTGATCAGACATATCTTCTTCCCATTATCTATGTGAAGACACTTTATAGGTAACATAAATTCCTTCTCTACTTACTTCTTGAACTAGATAAACTTGGAGAAAGTCTCACTTTTAGCTTCAAGAAAATACATCCAAGTGAAATGAGAAAAAGTACCCACAATAACCATAACATAACAACAACTAGAATAGTTGGGTGTTTTAGTGGTCCCATCAAATCTGAATGAACTAACTGCAATGCAACAGTAAATCTGTTATTTGAATTTAGGAAAGGAAGACGGTGTGACTTACCAAATTGATAACCAGAGCTAACCACATCATCGTGTGTTTCTTTAAAGAGAGGAACACCATCAAGAAGCTTCTTCATAGAATTTTTTTCCAACAATTGGTAACCAACATGACCTAGTCGAGCATCCCAAAGTGTTGCACCATCATTTTGACCTATCATTTCAACATACGCATCACTTGCTGACAAAGCATAGAGAACCTTTCCTCTTTCCAGTGAACAAAACATCACCTTCATAACATCTGAAATAATTTTCACATCATTTGGTCCAAAAAGAACATGTCTCCCAGAGTCAGCAATTCGAGAGATTGAAACAAAATTCTTCTTTAAACCTGGAACATGATAAACATTTGTAAGAGAAATACTACTGTTCTCAACATTAACATCCACTTCTTCAATAATAGACTGTAAGGAATTGTCAACTGTTACAATTACTCTTCCTCCTTTGTGAGCACATACATCAGAGAGAAGAGAAATATTTTTAGTTGTATGGTGAGAACAACTGGAATCAACAATTCAATTTGTATTGTAATCTATAGAAACATTAGCATGAAAATTAATGGGTTGATCAATAGCTTCAATTGATAAGCATTGTTCCTATTTAATTTGCTCAAATTTGTTACTTTCTTGTACAATAGTTTCTCCTTCTTCTTTGAGATCCACACAATAATTTGGTCTAAAATGACCCGATTTTCTACAACGATGACATACCACCTTCATCCAACAATCAAGTTTGATGTGTCCTAGCTTACCGCACCTAAAACATCCCTTCAATTGGCCCTTGGACTGCCCTTCAATCTTAGAATCATTATTGTCATTTGTAGAATGTTTGGAAGAATAATTGACTATTCCCTTATCTTTTGTATAAAGAATAGCTTCCACCATGAAATGAGATTGGTTGTGTTGTGAAGTATTTGTTTCATCAATGCTTCTTGATTTGAGAGCAAATTCTCCAACTCAACGATAGAAGGTTGATTTATCCAACCTTGTATCATAGAAATAAATGGCATAAACTCCTTTCACTGTCCATGAATAAGATAAGACACAAAAGAGCATCGCTAATAGGCTCCTCTTTGTCCAATTCTAAAATTTCAAAACACAAAGTCTTAATTTTCAGAAAATATTCTGAAACAGAAAAATTACCTTGAGTTGTTTTAGCAAGTTCATTCTCCAAATACTGCAATCTTGTTGTTTTCTTCTGAGTGAACAATCTTACAAGTGTGCCCCACACTTTCTTTGGAGAATTATCATCAGGAACATGTTATACATACTCTTGCTTATAAAAGTTTGCAAAGTAAATAAGGCTTTGCCACACTTGACCTTCCACTTCCTCTGTGCCTCCGCATTCTCCATAATGTCTTCTAAAATTGAATCATCACCGAAAAAAAGATCCCACAAATCTTGTCCTTGAAGAAAAGCTTCCTTACATAGCCTCCAATAACTATAATTATCACCGGTAAGCTCGTCTACACAAATGTTGCTTCCACCGTTCATCGTCACCGAGTATTTAAACTCAAACACAAAACAAAGAACCTGAACGCTCTGATACCATGTAACGAAAAACAACAAAACGAAAAGAACGAAAGTTGAAAACAAGAGAGAAAAATTGCACGAAGGATCAAGTGTTTCAGTTGAGTTCTATTCAGTTAAGTGGAAATAATACAAGTATTTATAGGAAAAATAAGAAACTACCCACTAATGCATTATCCTTAAATTTATGCCACTAACCTAGAAAAGCTCCTTTAATCAATGCACTAAACAATTATGTCACTATCCTCTAATTTAGGAGGCATTATCCTAAATAAAAGCCATTAACTTCAATTAAAGAAAAAAAACTAATTTAACTAATAATTTGCAAAATAAGTTTGCCCTAATTTTTAACTATTTAAACATATTTCTTAAAGTTTATAGACTAAAAAATGCACATTTTGAAAATCTATTATTGAAAATAATCATTTCTTACTTAAATAAGTCGTCCTATGAAATCAAATTATTCATAGAACAACATCATCATTTAGTTGTACAAAGAAAGAAAGAAGAACATCATTTGCCATACCTTTCTATGTGGTATAATTTCCTTTTTGAATTGGAATCAAGTTGTTCAATAACAAAATGACGTCGTTTTGGGGACACTTATTATTATTATTGTTATTTACTTTAATTACAAAACACATAGAGGTGGGGTTTGGATTGGATCCAACTTCTCTCCTCTCATATATTTATGAATCTTTTATTTTCTTTTCTTTTCTTTTGAAAATGAAAAAAGAAACCCTAAAAATCAAAACAAAAAACAAAATCATTTCTAGAGAGAGAAAGAGAGGATATTCTTCCAATAAGTGGAACCTTTTGGGTGAGAAAAAAATGAAAAAGCAAAGCTGCAAAGCATATATATATATATAAAAAAAAAATGAGATTGGGAGGGAAAAATAAAAACCATTAAAGCAACATTTCAATTTCAAAACTCTCTCTCTCTCTCAAATGGTTTGATTCTATTGCACATGTATCAAAAATTCAAACCTATTTTACTTACTTTTTCTCTTTTGCTCTATTTCTTCTTTGACTATATATAAATTAATCCTCATTTGTAGGGTTTTTCTTTTTCTTTTAATTAGTTATCAAGTTGTTACTATTAGTAATGTTGATGCCGAAATTCAAATAAGAAAAATATGTATGACCTTCACGTGCTCAACGATGTAATTCAAGAAGTTAAATATGTGATCTACAAGACAAAAAAGATTCTAGACACTGATGTTGTACTTAATTAGCACGATGCCTCTGATACCTAAATCATTAAGAGGCTCTTTTGTGGTAATAAGAGATTTTTAGGATGAAAATGAACTTTCTTTTGAAGTCATGATGATGTATATATAGGTAAGTTAACCTATGATTTTCACTTCTCCTCTTAAGATTTAGACACTCAAAATTCGATTTTTTGTCAATCTTCAGTAGTGGGTTGTAGGTGTGTGAGTTGCACATCCTCGAGTTGAATGGACCATCCTTCATCTCATCCCTGATCAAGACCGAGGGTGACTCCTCAAGGGCCACGACCTAGTGACTCGCTTGGTTCAAAACCCATTTGAGCCTTGAGTCAGGTATTTCAATTTCAAGTTTTTCTTTTTGTCTCATTCAAGCCCAATATTAGTGAATTTAACATGAACCTTCTTGAGTCTAAATCTATCCTTAACAACCTGTGGCTCAAATTTATTTACAAAATTATGTGGCATAAAAAATTAATTTTATATGGTATGACCTATAGTAACTTGACTTATAAAGTAGGACTAGTTGGATATGCTATTATTGACAATCTCACAAAGAATATTTTTTTTAAAAAAAAAATAAATATCATCTTTTTTTAGTAACATTTTGATGGGAAAAAAAAACTAATTCATAGGAGTTAGAAATTGAAATTTCTAAAAGATTACATGGATGAAATTTAAAAATAACATAAATATTATCAACTAGTATATATGTGACCTTTTCCTTTTCATCCTTAAAAAAAAAAAAGGTTAAAAATTGGTGTGAAATAGAAGATTGGAATATACCTCTAAACCTTAAAGACATAAATGCTCACCAAAAGAAGTGATTTTTGTTGTTAAAAAAAGAAAGAAAAAAAAACCTTTTATATTCCATTATGCTTTTTTTCCAAGTCATATTCACTCCTTTTCTTGAAAAACAACCTCTCAAAGCCCTAAAAATATCATGATGGATAAGAAAAAGGGGAAACAAAAATTGGATTGGTTCATCTGCTTAGCATCTGATTCTTCTTAAATCTTAAAAATTCCAATGAAAAGCTTCTCTAAATGATGCTCTCTTTACATTCATCTTATTTTCTTTTCTCAACCTTCTTTCCATTATTATATTAGGAAGGAGTTAGATGCAGTATAATGGATCAGTTCTTAACTAACTCTTTGTTTAGTTCAAGGAATTCTCTTAAACTCATTATCAATCCCAACGTTAATTTCGTAATTTATTAACTTCAAACATTATGAATCCACGTACGACTAAACAATTCTTGAAAAACTATACAATTTCACTCTTGGTTTGAAATACCCTCTAAAAAGAATTGTTTGGATATTGACTCATAGCCTTGTTGTTTGGTTTTGTGTTAAAAAATTTGTATTTATTTGATTTTTTTAAAATTATTATGTAATATATATATAAAAGAATAACATCAAGAAACACACGAACTAATCTTAACAGTACTACAAAAATGATATACTATAGAAACATCAATAGTGTTATACTTTAAATGAACTTGAGTGATTGTTGATGAATTACCGACACACCAATATTTGAAATTTCATTTTATATGAATGTTGATATATTGTAAAAATAATTTTAAAAAAATGTATAATTGAAAGGAATTTTTAATGATTAATATAATTATTGATACATCATTATTGTAATATACTTGAAATGAATTTACATTATATTGATAAACTAATGTTATTGTCGAAATTGTATTTAAAACGAGTGTGATGAAAATGAATGACCCACAATGGAAGACTTTCATGGTTTCTAAATAACTTAGAAACCAAGTTAAGGATTGGCTTTAGGAGCATTTGGAAGTGAGTTAGACATGTTTAGTTCCCTTTAAACACGTATCTTATTACTTCAATATTAAAAATGCATTTTTGGTCATGGTAAGCTTGTTGATCGACCAATTGGGAAGGTATCATTGTTTTTCATACTCTCATTTTATGTATAATAATTGGAAATAATGAATTACCGTTAATAATCTCTACAATATTCAAATGAGAATGGTCCAATATGATGGAGTAAACCATTATAAATTGATGACAATATACTAGCACAATAATACTTCGAAACAAATAAATAAGAATTCAAATTTAAGTCCATGTATATAAGTACATGTTGACTGATAAATGTTGTATATCAATGACATAATATGGTATATCAGATATACTACTAATGTAAAACTGGAATAATAAAATATAGAAATTTAGTTTAATTTTTTTGCCACTTGCATTTGAAACAGCATTGCTAGATAATTTACTCATATATTACTATTTTTTTTCTATTTTGCAACTGTCATTAATTTTTTTAAAAACATTTGATCAAAATGGTTAAGTCCCAAGGGTGTGGTGAGTAAATATACAGGGTAATTCCAAAGAATAGCGCTTTTAAGGTTAATAATTAAGTGTATAACAAAATTTTTAAAGAATGATGAATATAGCAAGATTTATCAAAGACAGACTATATTGCTGATAAACTCCTACCAACGATATAGTATGTCGCTGATAGACTCCGAGAGTTGGGTCTAAATTGTATTATATCTGCATTTTGTTTGCATTGTTCTATATCTGGTATTTTTTAATCTAATTGTTATATTTACAAATGCCCCTATATCATATACAATGAATTTGTATATATAAGTATAGCCCATAATATTTACTTCCTTTTCTTAATTCATTTAAAAAACAAAAAGATTAGCATATACAACTTGATAGTAATTCTAAGAAAACTATGAAATTCTTATCTATGAGGTTATCTTTGATTTAAAAGAGAAAATGAACTCTTACTTAAGTATAAGTATCATTTTTTTTAGTACAATAGTGGTGAAGAGATTCAAATCAAAGGTTTCTTGGACGTTAAAACATATGTATGCTAGTCGATCTATGCTCGCCTTGATATTGTATGGCTTGATAGTAAAGAAATTTTTATATTCAAACATTCAAAATTTCATATAATAGTTGCGATATAGTAATATTCTTATTAAAAATATATGTATTCAATAATCCTATGAACATGACCGAAACTGAAGAGCCGAAAATGTAATGTGTCATAAGATGAGGCACATCGAATTATTTTTGCAATAGAAAAGTTAATCAATTTGTTAAATTTTAGTTAATGATTTGAATGATGATATTTTGCTCTCTCACTAACGCAAAAGGAGATAGATGTAAATCAATTTGTTAACAGTTTGTTAGTGACTTGAACGATGAAATCTTGTCCTCTCACTAACTCGAAAAGGGATATAGCATGAGAGTGAACCTTTCACATTAACTAGAGTCCATAATAATCTTATATTAATAAGTGAGAATTAATTAAGCTATAGTGAGAATTAATTGAACTAAATAGCTTAATTAATTCATTTTATATCATACTAGCTTATTTTTGCATGTGCTATGTTAACTAATGAGATCATTTAAGTTGACAAGATATTTGAAAAAGTTTATTTAATGGCCAACCAAGTGATGTGTGACCCACATATGAGTGGTATTATGTCCGTTTGAATTGACTTGAGAAAAATATGTTTTTCAAAATAAATATTTTTATTTAAACATTTTTTATAAAAATTGATTAAAATACGTTTGCAAAATTATTTGGAATGGTTGTCAAACACTCTAATTTCTTCAAAATTAACTTATTTTTTAAATTAAACACTTGAATATGTATTTAAAACATGTCTTTAATGAATAGATTTCATTTTTTTTTTTTTTAGAAAAATGGGTATTTATTGTTCCAATTACTTTCTTAAGAAGGAATATTCATGTTTTAGCTATGAAACGCTGCTATTCTTTGCTTGAGTTTGTTTATAAACAATGTTAGGGTAAAGATAGTTTGATGAGACTTCATCAGATGATTGCATTGAACAAGAGGGCAGTAGATTATAGAAAAGAAAGAATGCAAAAAATTATAAATAAAAAAAAGTCAAGAAATTCTTGATTGCATCAGGAATCCCATTTTGTTTAAATTCGGTTTCGGTATGGATAAAAGATCTTCCTATGTTATACTATTCAATTCTCGACGATGAATCGATTTGATAGCTTCCAATATTGTTATCTCATGATATTTTTAATATGATTCGATATCATCGAGATGCAATGCATCCCATTGAATTTACAAGCGAAATATTTATCATCTCTATGGGATTAAATCCAAGTTATTGCGAATAAAAAATGAAACGATGAGATTATGGAAGTAAATATTCTCGCATTTATTGCTACTGCACTGTTCATTCTAGTCCTACCGCCTTTTTACTTAATAATATACGTAAAAACAATCAGTAAAAGTGATTAATTTGAATTAACCTTGACTTTTAGTTCTTATCAATGATTGAAGTGAAGATCAAGAAATGAAAAGCATTAAAATTTCGCGTCTTAAATGAAATTGGCGGACTAGAATTATCAGTATTCTACGAGAGAAGTATTCTATGAGATCCGATAGTATGGTAGATTAGTGAAAAGCGGGATGAAATGGAAATATTTCTGACCCGAGATCGGCCTCTCTTTTCCCAGTGGTAGGAAAAAATTCCAGCATAGAGTACAGTAAGAAGAAAGCTTGTTGAGATTCATATCCCTATATGGTTAGCAAAGCAAGGACGACTCTAAAATAGGCATACCATGCTTCGGTTAAAGACACTGGTCTTATCTTATATATAAGATATATGATTATATGATACCACCCCTATCTCCCTAAAAGTCAAATCTTCATATTTCTACGTGTGATTCTTGATCTTGAATAGAAATCCTACAGCGATGGATAGTTTGAGTTTGAGTTTTCAATTTATTAAATTTATAAATTTTACTTATATTTTCCAATGATGCTAATCTGACCATGATTCACCATAAAATATTTAACTTTTTCAAGGTTAAAAAGTTATTTATTGAACTAAAACATTTAAATTTTTTTTGGTACTTTTTTTTTAACATCTAAAGTGGAATTCTATTTCTTCCTTTCTTGCATTTTCCTATGTAAATAAAAATATATTTCAACTAAAACATTCACTTTTCTGTAGCTTTTATTTTTTAGGAAAAAAAATGTGTACCCTACCAAACATGATCACACTACTGGATATGTATCTGAATATGTTCACACTACTCAGTAATTTTAAATGCAACTTTAAAAATTAAAAAAAAAATTAAGGAAAAAATAATTATTATTATATGTTCAATTGAACATGCTTCAATTACCAACTTTAATAATGGTAAAGTTATTTTTTTTTTCTTTTTGTCTCCATTTTTATAACATTGTATCAAAATTATGCTATATGTACATGTAGAACTAACACCCAACAAAATAAAAGGGTACATATCGATTTATAATCCTAAATTTTGGGAGTTGTATCAATTTAAAACTTAAACTAAGAATTGTATCCATTTAAATTCTAAATTTTGAGGGTTATCAATTTAAACCCTAAGCTTTTGGAGTTATATCAATTTAAATCCTGACAGAGATGGGTTCTGTGGCAAACTCGAGTTGAATAAGCTCTTCTTCCTCAGAAGAGCAAAGAGTGTATTTCCCAGCCTGCCAACCTGTCTATCTGTCCCTAGTATGCCTACCAGCAAGTCTTTTGGGGTTGTGTTAATTTAAATTCTAAACTAATAATTGTATCAGTTTGAGTCTTGAACTTTCATAAATATATCAATTTAAACTCTAAACTTTTATAAGTGTATCTAAATAAAACATAATTAAGGGTTTAAGTTGATACAATTATGAAAATTTAAGGTTTAAATTGATATAATTATTAGTTTGGGGTTTAAATTGATGCAACCCCTAAAATTCAGGATTTAAATTGATACAATTATTAATTTAGAATTTAATTTAATACAACCTTCAAAGCTTAAAGATATAAATTGATATTTGTCCAAAATAAAAATAAGATTGGCAGCAATCCATAGGGAATAATAAATAATGAATAGTGCAGAGAAAGTTGTTTTTTATTTCCTTTGTACACAAAGTTGTGGGTCCCAACACTTAGACTTCTAATCCCATGATTCCCCAAATTAATTAATTAATTAACTAATTAATAATAATAATAATAATAATAATAATATAAACTTTCATTAAAAATGTGGACCCAAATTCAACTTTTCTTTTGCATATCCTTCAAACTTCATTGGGTATTTTTGAAAAGATAATTGATTAAAAAATATATAAATAAATAAAATTAGATTTAAAAAAAAAAAAAAAAAACTTATGATCTCACAAAATCTACTCAACAGTCCATCCTGAATTATTGCAACTCATTTCACCAAACTTTTCTTTTCTTTTATGGAAAAAGTAGGTACAAGGGAGGGTTTTATTTATTTGTTTATTTTATTTATAGAAATCTTGGTGTATAATTAATTTCTTCTACTTTTAACAAAAATATAAATGCAAATGCATTACAAAGGAGTGTGGCTGTAAAGATTCTTCAATTTCCCAAATTGAAGAATCTCATGTATCAAAACTCATCTTTTCTTTTCAACTTTCACAAATAAAATTATGACAATGAAGACATTATGACAATTTAAGTTCGAGAACTAAATATATGTTTTAAATTATAATGACTTGTTTGGAATCTCATGATTTGAAGAAATTTCAATTCATAATGGATTTCAAATGAATTTCATTGTTTGGTACTATAGGAAATGGAATGATTTAAAACCCCGAAGTAGTTTCAAATCCCGTTTTACATAAGAAACTTTTCTTAATAAAATGCTTGAGGATTTCATAGAATTTGAAAATGAATTACTTAATTAACTTTGTCAAATTCTGGTTTTCAATTAACACATTAAGAGCATATATTAGTAAGTTCGTAAATCTTTTTCTTTTTCGATTACCATCCAAATACAAAATTTTAAATGCATTCATTTTAAATCTTTATCATTCCAAACAGAGTAATTAATTTAAAATTATTTCTCAAACTTCAAATCACATGATTTAAAATCATTTCTTAAACTTTTTTTAATCCAAACAAAGGGTAAATGAAGCAATCACACCATAGCCATTATTGAGTTCTTTGACTATAAAACATTATATACAAAGGTATTACCCTCCATTGCTCTATTTTTCCTATAAGATGATTGTGTTTGCACAGTTCTTCAACTTTAATAATTACTCAACATTCCCGCTTAACAATGAATTATATATTACAACTATTGACATTGTTAATGGAAAGAAATGACATAAATTGACTATTGAAAACATATTTAATTCAACAGAACACGAGATGATAAAAAATAAGTAGAAGATTCTTTTAGTACAATAGTGATGAAGAGATTTAAGGCATAAACCTCTTTCGAAAAAAATATATTATACGTCTATTGAATTAAGCTCACTTTGATGAAAAATATGGATGGGTAATAGACGTGATGCCTAAAAAAGATTTAAATGTCACTTTATATTTACTATTAACTTCCTTGTAGCATTTGTACATCATGGCAAGCTAATTCACCAACATTTATCACATCACCATACATTTAATTATAGTGCTAATAACAAAAGCCATACAGAATGAGAATCAATATCCAAAATACAATTCTTTTATTTCAAAAAAAAAAAGAGGTTATCTAAATAGACAACTATCTTTGCCTCAAAAGAAAAAAATAATAAATCCAAGCTAAATAACTATCTAAGTGGGGAAAATTCGCAAATATATATAAAATACACCCCTAATTTACATACATGGCAATTTTTCTTTTCCATTTACCACTACAGATATCAACATAAATATCATATTTTTATAACACACCAGATATCTTGTAATCTTGGCTTACACTTCCACTAAAAAGTGCTCCTTATAAAGATTTCTAACCCTATTCTGCTAACCAAAAATAAAGGGGGAAAAACATTTTAAAAATTGCACTCTTTTGTACAGCAAATTTTGAACTTTCAACTTTCTTTCATCTTTTAGACCTTCAAATGGTCTAGTTTTGCCTCCAAATTTTATATGAAATTTTTTTTCAACTTTCTTTTGAAAACTTTTTAATATACTTTACCAAAATCTTACCCAACATCTCAAATACATCTGCGTTGTGACTCGGTTTTAATATTACCATGAATATGGTTTCAAATCGTGCACTATGTATATGAAACACAAGATGTGAATCTAACAATAAAAATCCAAAATATACTTTTAAACAAAGTGTATAGCCTAAAGAAAGTAAGGCATATAAGAATGTGAGCATAATAGAGCATATATAAACAAATGTGAAATTGTAGCACCATTTCCTTCATCCAATCCCACAACAAACTAAAAAAGAGATGAGAAAAGAGAGAATGGTGGAGTAATAAAGCAAAGGGGCCAACAATGCAAATTATGTTTGGCACATGGCACAGTCCCCACAAGTCAAAATAGGCATTACTACATTCTTCAACTCATGGGGCCCACCATGTTGTATTTGCTAAACAGCTGGCTCAACTCCATCAAGCACAAGAGGGGGAAAAAAGATTAGTCCTCAAGTTTTACTCGTATAAGTAATCAACCGTATTATGAAAAAGTGGGTTCATTTAAATACGTTTTCAGAAAATTAGTTAACAATATTATGTAAATTATGAATAATAAAAAAACAATCATTACGATTGCAGTAACATTACGAACTAGTAAACAAGACCTTAATTCAATCTCAAACTTCCAGCAACTCAAACAAACAAATATAGATGGCATTTTCCAAACCATGGGGAATTGAGAATCATCATACTCGTAGAGAGGGAGAGTTACAAGTTATATGAGTCAAGTCCTCCAGAATACCTTTTATCTTTTAGCCTGGCAAATAATCTCCCCAGCTTGTGTTGGTATTGGCACGTGTAAACAGCACGTGCTACTCCAAGTATTAAATTTTTCAACAAATCTTGGAAGAGTTGGTCAATAGCAGCAGCAGCCAGAAGGAAGTTCTTTACATCTCATGCTGGTGAGAGGGAGGGTCAAGCACGTGCTGGTCCCGGGGAAAGCCAAAATTCCCAAAAAGCCCCTAGGGTCAGGAAATGGAAAGCAACAGATGAAGAGATATACTTATAACACATTGTCCTTGTTATGATCTTACCCCTTTCCTCTTCCCCTTCAAACGGGAAAAGAAATAGAAGTAAATGAAATGAAGACAAGAAGACACGAATATCTAGCTAAGCCATTCACATTGTCCACTATGTGACAGTACATTACACATATGTCAAGTTTCATCATTAAATAATCAAAGCCAACGTGTTACAGTTGCATGAAATTATTTTTAAAAAAAAAATAATAATGTTGGTAGAATTCAATCATTTTGGACATTTTCTTCATTTTGACAAGGAGTGCTCAAATCACAAATGTTTAGATTGAAAGGAAAATGTCATTACATGAAAAAGGAGATATGTGGAATTTATAGCCGACATTAGTAATGACAAACAGATCAATGATAAGTCAGTTCACAACATAAGTAAAGGAAAATTGACCACACAAGAGAATCAGTCCATAAGCTAGTAAAATGGGTCAGTTGGGTCACAAAAAGAGGCCAGTTGCGCATGTGCTTCAACTAATGAGCCAGTATTAATGATGAAAAAGATCGAACTTTCCCCCTGTAATGCCGCCATCCATCAACGAATTTTCAATATCTTTTGTAAAAAAGAAACATTTTCACAAAGAATATGGACCGAAAGTAAATAGGACCAGAAGAATAAACAAATTGAATTTGAGGAATGACTAAAATACTTGGACTGGAAATGATTACATATGTCTAATACCAGCATTACGAGACAATATTAAGAATTGCAAGATCATTACACTTCAAAAGGTATAGCCATAAGTTAGTCCAGAACATGGAGTCGCTTAACAAGGAATCATAAAAGAAAATATTAAACCAAATATAGCCACGAAATAAACATACCAGGGAATCATTGATTGCATAAGCCACGCAATAATGCTCCTGAAAACCATCCGATTAAGAAGTTTTAAAAAATAATTTGATAAAAGATCTACAAATGGTCAAATTCAATAGTGTGACACGTAGAAACTATAGTCTAATTCATATTAATTTTCACCCCAGCGTGAAGGGAAACATTAACCCACTAATCACTTCACCATTAGTGATGCCTATGAGAGATAGAGGAGAAGCAATACAAAAATCTTAATGGAAAAACGACAGTGAAATCCAATAGTGAAATGAAATGGAACAAGTTCTAATTGAAGTGGTACAAAAAATGGAGGTACTAACTTCACATCAAAGTACACGCTTGTATGGGAATGAGGATTAGACATTTAAGATTTAACAAGTTAAAAACTAATGAAACAACGTTTAGTACTAGAAAAACTAATGAAACAAGTTAAAAACTAATGAAACAACGTTTAGTACTTGAAAGTCAAAAGACATCAAACTGAAAAACAAATCTTGGCATTGAAAAAAGAAACTGACAATAAGTTAAAGAAGAAACTCATATCTCAACTGGTTATAAACTTAAAGAAGAAATGGAATACAAACGCCCATGCCTTTTCTCATTATTACAATAGGTTATAAACTTGCCTGCATCATGTGCCACTCCTCAAATTCATCAAATAACTCCAGCCGTTCAATCCTAAAGAAAAAAAGTGCCAAACATGAAAATCTTCCCTGGAAAACAACTCGAAAAAAATTGGCAAGATCAAAGAAGGAAAAGCATATGAAATTTGAAAGAAAAGAAAACATCACGTAAAACCTTCAAAAAGGCACATGCTGAATGCATGACATCTGCTAAATATTTAGACAATATGACAATTTGATATAGACATTAGTCTGATCCGAGGTTTATTACTGTACAAACATCTCTTCATTCTTCAAACTGAACCTCGGAGTGGTTATTTACATAACCACATCAAAGACCTTGCAAGTCCAAGTGAGACGTGTGTATATTTCATCACTTGTCTAATTTTAATCCTCAGTCAACATTATTTCAATCTCGAGGCAAAAAAAATTGGCCTAAGGTAACTAGAAAGCTTACTAAAACCAATAAAATAATTACAAGTAAAAAGCAACATTAGTTTAAGTCTTGAGACATGGATTTATCCATATATTAAACAAAATCCCCATTCTATCTCACTAGAGAAAATTATAAATGCAGCTAGCAAAAATGAAGTTTGTTGTTGTACAAACTTGTTCTTTTTTAAAGCAAGGGAAACTGAAATTCCGTTGGAGAAAAATGAAAGAATGTACAAGGGCAATCAAACACAAGCCCACAAAAGGAACAAGTTTCATTCATATATTTCAACTATTTTATTCCATCTTTTTCTTCCACGAGCAAGTTTTTCAATGTATCAAACATCATAGGAATGAAACACTAAACAAACCATGGCATCAGATTGACAACAATAGATAAACAAAGGAGGATCGCTAAAACCACTCTTAAACAAAAACCTTCGTCTTTCCTGAGCTTCGATCAATTTATTATACACTTTCAGCATGTCCCATGCTGCAGCTGTCTGTCAACCAAAAGAGACAATATTATAGAGTCTCCGCAAAATAATTAAAACCAAAAACATATTAAATAGGATAGGAATAAGTATATACATACATACAATAAATATACAGGAATATAGAACGTACTGTCCCTAAAGAGAACATCACAGGATACCCTCACATCACAATCTTCATCTAAAACAAGATGAGAAGCTAACAACCATGAGGGAATAAAGCTTCACAACTACATAGACCATTGTAGCTCTGGAAATATGTATAAGATGATACGGTTCTATTTGGTTTTAGTTAAAAGGAAAAAGAAGTGGGGAATGTTAAATCACCGATTGACCCAAAAGCTCAAGCTGATGGGTGAAGGTAAATTTAATATTATATCATTAAATACTCTCCCTCATTTGTGGATTTGAAATATGTAAAAAAACTCAACCTGGACCACCTGTTTGATACCACGTTAAATCACTAATCGACCCAAAAGCTTAAGTTGATGGGTGAAGGTTTGTTATTTTTAATGATCTTATTGGTGTCATTTGTAAATGCAGACACCCTCTAGCAATCCATTCTTTCCTTAATTAAAGATCTTTCATGTAACTCACCTCTTGGTGTTTGGTAGCTATTAACTCCCTTTATTATTTCCTCAATGACATTGTTTCTCCCCTCAAAAATACCGATTGGTCAAATATCCATTGGACAGTTCAGTTCATTTATAAGATATCAACAGCAATATTATTTGTTCCCTACGTAATATAAATAAATAACCAAAAAAAGTGCTTTCGGACAATTAAATTATCTAGGGAAGAGCATTTATTCCAAGGCTTTTACCAAGTGTAAGCCATTGTGAACAACTATTTATACTTCAACCAAAATGGTTTAAGACATCAAATCTTTCCGCGGTAAAAGCTTTGCAAACTCACTATTACCAGAAGTCTGTGTTAGAACTTAGGAATACCACAAGGATAATAAATATTATTAGGGCATTAAGGAAATATCAGTCATTAACCACGGAATTAGTTACAAAGAGAGGGAATGGGAGGAGATGAAGCCAAGGAATAGTTTAGTTCATTTAGGCATTGAATGGAAATAAACAAGTGGGGAAGCTCCAAATACCTTGAATACTTGGGGTGTCAGTGTTCTATCTTTTTATCTTTCAATATTATGTCAGTTATTTGGTTTCTATCTATCACAAAGCTAATTGAATAATAAAAGAAACTATGCCAATTAGAAGGGGCACATACAGTATTTCAGCCTTATTTTACTGCAAACAGAAAAATTACCTGCCATCCTTGGTCGAGAAAAAGCTTTTTCTTTGCAAGTAATGTTGGTGTAGCATTGATACCCAACAAAGCACAGCCTCGACTCTGAATCAATAATGTTCACAGATATATTAAATCATTTCATCTCAATGAGTATATCAGACAATCTTAGAACCACAAATGGAAGACAGATACCTATTGACTATATAATGCCAGCATTGAGTGAAAGTATCTATATAACATTTTTGAGAAAGCAGGAGTTTACATACACATGTAGCTATCTGTTGCATTTTAAAATTTTATACGATCAGAGAATTTGACATGGAAACTAAATATTAAAAATCTGGATGTGACTCTAATAGAGCCCAAACAACTAATAAAATAGTATTGAAATCAAAAAGATAATACGCTACAAAATAACCTCAAAAAGTAGGAGCAACTAATCTCTTCTTGTGTACTGCTTTCACATAACTTGACTGCAATATTTCTCCTTCCTCAACTTGATTTGGAAAAAAGAAAGTTGAGTGCTAATTTTTTACAACTTTTAAGAGAGAATCTTTTATCATGTTCCAAAAAATGAACCAACTTTTATTTTCAACACCAATAGGTACATGTATTGTCTTTCTACCTTCAGAAGATGGCCAAACAACTCATTAAGTTTCCATCCTTGGGAGATCTAAACAACTTGGTCAAATGGATAGTCCAGATTCCAGAAGCATCCCTGATTTGCTTACGAAAATATACATCCACTAGATATTGCATCAGTTCAACCATCGAATCAAATAAAATGGAGAAAGAGGGTAATCTTCATTTTTTTTAATGTCTTCGACAAAACCCATATCATTTTCCTACCAAATGTGATGTAAGAAGAATAGGGGTTAATTGGATAATTAGGTAATATTCTAGGTTAATTCTTTTTTTACCCCCACTTATAATAAAACTCTATAAATAGGAACATTTCCCTCTGGTATGAAACACATTATTCATTCTAATAAAAGATTTACAATCTTGATTCTTGGAGGATTAATCCTTGAAGCTACTTATGCTACATCAATTTGGTATCAGAGCATCCGTCTGGGCCAACGTTGACTGCTGCCCATGGAAGTCCAAGAAACTTTTAGTGACGCCAGTCACAAGAGGGAGCTTCGTGAGTTGTGCTCGTTGCCGAACAACCGACATCTAATAAGGGGGAACCCTTGAAATTCCAAGAAAGAAAGAAGAAACCAAATATTTTTCAAGATTTTGCAAGAATGGATTATTGCCAATCAAAGAAGTTGTCTCCAAGGAAAAAAAAAAAGCAATTGCTATAGACAAGAAAATCAATTTTACTTCCAAAAACAATGATGGGATTTTGATTCAAGTGATTCAGAAGAAAGAATTTCAACATACTAATTTTGCCCATGCTCGATTTTCTCAAAGAACCTATCATTATCCACATTGGAAATTTGATTCTAGTGATTCTAGCGACTCCGAAGATGTTTCTGTTGAAAAAAAAAAGACAAGAACACAAGATTTACGTGGAAAACCCTAGATCAGGGAGAAAAAACCACGATAGAGACGAATTTTTTTATTATTGAATTGATACACAAAGTACAAGAGAATAGGCCAAATAAATAGACTAGTGGGAAGCCCTAGGGTACAAACAATTACTAAAATACCCCTAGGGTTATAAGCTATTTTTCGACACTCCCCCTCAAGTTGGAGCGTAAATATCAATAAGGCCCAACTTGCTGACACAATGAACAAAGCTTTGTCTCAGTAACCCTTTTGTGAGCACATCTGCAATTTGCTGATTTGAGGAAACATAAGGTATGCATATACTTCCGTTGTCAAATCTTTCCTTGATAAAATGTCGGTCGATCTTAACATGTTTTGTTCTGTCATGCTGAACAGGATTATTTGCAATACTTATTGTTGCCTTATTGTCACAGAACAGGTTCATTGGGAGCTCATTGCCTTGATGAAGATCTGACAACACTTTCATCAACCAGATTTCTTCACATATCCCTAAACTCATGGCCTGATACTCAGCTTCCGCACTACTGCTGGCCACAACTCCCTGTTTCTTGCTCCTCAGGTCACTAGATTACCCCAGACAAATGTGCAATACCCAGATGTTGATTTTCTATCAACAACAGACCCTGCCTAATCAAAATCAGTGTAGGCTTCAATGCAACATTTATCAGATTTCTTGAACAACTCCTTCCCAAGTGTACCTTTCAGATATCTTAGGATGCGTTCAACTGCCATCATATGTTCCTCATAAGGGGTCTGCATAAACTGACTGACAACACTAACTGCATATGAAATATCGGGTCTCGTGTGAGATAAGTATATCAATTTTCCAACTAACCGCTAAAACCTTTCTTTATTGACGGGACATTGTTACTAGTATTGCTGAGCTTTGAGTTATATTCGACCGGGGTGTCAACAGGTTTGCACCCAGTCATTCCTGTCTCCTTTAGGAATCAATAGTGTATTTCTGTTGGGACACAGATATCCCATCCCTTAACCGGACTACTTCCATTCCAAGAAAGTATCTTAACTTCCCAAGGTCTTTAATCTCAAATTCTTTAGCCATCTTTGCTTTGAGTTTCACAATTTCATCATCATCGTCACCAGAGAGCACAATATCGTCAACATACACAATGAGAACTGCAACTTTCCCTGAAGTTGACTTCTTTGTAAACAGTGTGTGATCTGAGTGCCCTTGGATATTCCCTTGTCCTTTGACAAAGGTGGCAAATCTGTCAAAACAGGCCCTCGGAGACTGTTTCAACCCATATAGTGACTTTCTCAGCCGGCAGACTCGTTGTTTGAACTGATCTTCAAATCCAGGAGGAGGATTCATGTAGACTTCTTCCTCAAGTTCTCCATTGAGAAAGGCATTCTTTACATCCAGTTGATGCAGAGGCTAATCTCTGTTGACTGCAACTGACAGCAATACTTGGATAGTATTGAGTTTAGCTATAAGAGAGAATGTCTCGGAGTAATCTACACCAAAGGTTTGAGTAAACCCTTTGGCAACTAGCCTAGCCTTGTACCGGTCAACGGTTCCATCTGACTTGTACTTTATAGTGAAGACCCATTTGTACCCAACTGTCTTGTGCCCTTTGGGTAGGATCACTTGGTCCCACGTTTCGTTTTTCTCGAGAGCCCTCATTTCCTCCATAACAGCAGTCTTCCAAACTTCAGTTTTCATTTCTTCCTATATGCTACTCAATTATCACCCTTGTATCTAAACTGGTGGTAAAGGCCTTAAATTCAGATGACAGGTTACTGTATGTCATGTAAATATGCACATGGTACCTTGTACATAACCGAATACCTTTCCTCAGGGCTATTGGAAGATCGAGAGAAGCATCATGCTCTTCCAGACAGTCAGAATTCCCATTCTGATCAATCGTCTCCTCTATCTAGGTTTCATTTTCAAAAGTCTCTTTTACACCATCATCTCTAGTATCACTCACATTTTCTAGAACAGTTTCTGGATCACTATTCACCATCATTTTCCCATCTGCTATAGTGGTGCTATCAGCACCTTCTCCTCCTTTTTCCTCTCTGCATCGTTAGTCTCAGCACAAGTATCAATCCCATTGATTTCAAGAATACACGTACCTAATGTCGGGTTTGACTCATGGACCGGAGCCAGAGATGCGACAGGTGGCGCTGTTTTCTTCCTGAGATTCTTCCTATAGTATGTTATCCATGGGACTTGATTGGTAGGGAGGATAGGACCGACATGTTCAGGAATAGGAGATGACTCTAATGGAACTGTATAGGTGGACCAGTTAGCCTCTTCATTGGATATCTCCCCCTGAAGAGGGCTTACGGGAAAGAAGGATTGATCCTCAAGGAAGGTGATATCCATGAAGACAAAATATTTGCAAGAGGATGGGTGGTAACATTTATACCCACGCTGATGAAGCGGGTACCCAACAAAGACGCATTTTTTAGCACGAGGGATGAACTTCGTGCGATTTGGACCATGGGAGTGAACAAAGGCAACACATCCAAACACTTGAAGTGGTACATCAGAGATTAAACGAGTAGCTGGGTAGGACTCTTTCAAACAGTCTAATGGATTTTGAAAGTTGAGGACTCAAGAAGTAAGGATAGCATCCCCCTATAGGTTAGACGGGAGGGATGTGGATAGCATTAAGGACCTGGCAACTTCCATCAAATGACGATTTTTTCTTTCGGCTACCCCATTTTGCTGGGGAGTGTAAGCACACGAACTTTGGTGGATAACCCCTTTGGATGTAAGGAAGTCCTAGAATGAAGCATTAAAGAATTCCCGCCCATTGCCACTTCTCAAAATACCAATCCTGGGATTAAACTGGGTTTCCACAGTGGCATAGAATTGCTGGAATACAGATAACACCTCGAATTTATTAGTGAGAAGAAAGACCCAAGTAAGCCGAGTGTGATCATCCATAAAGGTGACAAACAAGCGTTTCCCTGTGGAGGTTGTGGTTGGTGAGGGACCCCAAATATCACTGTGAACTAATGTGAAGGGTTTGAATGGTTTATAGGGCTGGGAATGACAGGAGACACGACTCTGTTTGGCACGAATACACACATCACAATTTAAAGAAAACATATTAATATTGTGAAATAAACGCGAAAACAAGTATTTCATGTATTGAAAATTTAGATGTCCTAAACGGTAATGCCATAACAGAAAATCATTCTCAGAATTAGAAAAATTTAAAGAGACAAGGCTAGTCCTATAATCATTCCTAGAGGAAGCATCATCAGTCAGTAAGTAGAGCCCCCTATCGTGCAGGGCTGCCAATCGTCGTCCCCGAGCTCAGATCCTAAAATAAAACAGAGTCGGGTGAAAAAACTGCCTGACAATTCAGATCTCTTGTAGTCTTACTGATGGATAACAAATTATATGAAATTTTAGGAACATGCAAAACATCCTGTAAAACCAAACCCTCAAATGGAGATAAATGCCCTTTCCCTGTAATAGGTGCAAATGACCCATCTGCAATCCCGTAAAACCAAACCCTCAAATGTGATCTGTCGCCCCTGAGTCAACAATCCATGGTTTTTTACCGTTAATACTAATAAGACCAAAAGACTGGATAGTACCTGATTGGGCGATGGCACCGACTCCAACTGTATTTAGGCTAGTCATACTGTCTGCTGAGGATTGATGCTGGGGGTTCTCATTCGCCGAGTCACTCACAAGGGCACGTCTAGGGGTTGATTTGTCATGTGACTAACGACGTTTACTATTCGAGGGTCGTCCATGTAACTTCCAACACTTTTTACAATGCTCACAAACAGGAGTGGCCGTCAGTGTTGGAGGACTTAGTGGCAAACGCAGCAGCATCTGTAGGGATAATTACCGGGTTATTCATTGCACTTGATCTGTCTTCCTCCAGACGTATTTCTGAGCAAACTTCCATGAGAGAGGGAGTAGGGCATTGCCCCAGAATCCGACTCTGAACGGCATCAAACCTTGAATTTAGTCCAGCAAGGAAGTCATAGACACGGTCAGCTTCTTCAATTTTTGCATACTATGTTCCGTCCTGTGCACATTTCCAAACTATCTCCCTATACAGATCCATCTCTTGCCACAAAAGAGATATTTTATTGAAATATGACGTTACGTCCATTGTTCCTTGCTTGCATTCATGTGCTTGTTTCTGTAACGTATAGAGTCAGGATGCATTCTGCCTCTTCGAATAAAGTTGTTGTACAACATCCCAAATATCTTTGGCAGTTGCAGCATAGAGTAACGGTCTACCAATCTGGGGTTCCATACTATTATTCAGTTTAGCTCAACAACGAGTCTTCCCCCTTCCAAATTCATTCCTAAGGGTCTCCTAATCTGAGCTAAGGTATCTCTCCAGTCAAGTGTCCAAAATTTATGACGTCCTTCCAAGACCATTCAGATGGATTGGGACCAGGAAAAATAGTTCTGACCATTCAATTTTTCTTCGGTAATAAATCCTGTAGAATTTCCCATGGATCCAGTCAAAATATTTGTAGTGGGTAAAATAGGGAAAGAATTTACCAAATTTTTCAAAATATATTGGTATGTTGTCTGATAAATCTTGAGTGTTTGTCCCAAGAACTGTTCTGAAATCGGCAATCTGTTGTTGGAGATGGGCAAAACGTCGTTGGAGATCATTCGACCCCGGCAAGGTTGCTGTACAGACCCGACCGCCAGCGCCATCGGAGTAGATCACCGGATCGAAGATCCGGTCGAAGTGTTTGGGCAGAAGATCGGCACATAAGGTTCGGCCGACTTCTCCCAGGTGGACTCGACCATGAAGGGTGTTGGGTTCGCCCGCTGGGTCATCGCGATTGGTGGTTGCACGACTGGGTCATCGTGAAAGCAGGCGGCAGAATCGATCGACTGCATCTAGAAAGCCCTGGAGTTGCGCGAAATCGCGATCGGTGGCTAATCAACTGGTTCATCACGACATTTCGCGGCAGAATATGCCGGTTGGGTTTGGAGCGCACGTGTATCGCGCGACTGAAGATGCGGCGATTCAAATGGGGAAGATCGACTGGTGTTAGGTCAGTTGGGGTTGAAGTCCGACGGGATTTCCCCGGCCAAGGATGGGCGGCTGGAGCTAGGTCGGCTAGGGTTGAGGTCTGACACTGATTGGATGATTTTTGGCAGTGCATCTTGAAGATACTGTTCCACGGCTTTTCGAACGGCTTTAGTGATGTCGGCGCTTATGGTCCCACTAGTTCCAATGGAGTTACCTGGAGGAGAATCTGGTCTATTCTCATCGATGGTGGCTAGGGTTTCGTCACCATGCTCTGATACCATGTTGGGAAAAAAAAAAAAAAAGGCAAGAACACAAGATTTACGTGGAAAACCCTAGATCAGGGAGAAAAAACCACGATAGAGACGAATTTTTTATTATTGAATTAATACACAAAGTACAAGAGAATAGGCCAAACAAATAGACTAGTGGGAAGCCTTAGGGTACAAACAATTACTAAAATACCCCTAGGGTTACAAGCTGTTTTTCAACAGTTTCTAAGTCAATTTGGGATGGAATAAGAAGGCAACGATATTGAAAAAGGACTCTAACGATCCAATCAAACCCATTTTTCAAGAAATCAACATAAAGATTGAGTTAGATGAATGAAAAAATCATCAAGAATGAATTTTTACAGCCCAAGAAAAACGTCCAAAGACTCAAAATTACTCTTTTGGTTATGAAACACGATCAAGAAAGGTTGATTCAAGAGAATCAATGGATGAGTCATATACCCACTACGAGATTGAAACATATCCAAGAATCCAACAAATGACTATTTTGATCCCATAGAATTGAAGGAGATAAAGAACTCCAACGTTCATTGGGAAAAATGACTCAACATATTGATCAATTATCAATTCATTTGCAAGAGTTTCAAGAATGGATTAATTTCTCATGCGGAAGAAAAAATAAAGGAATCATGATTGGAAAATGTTCAAATAGAAAATCTTGAAGATAAATTTGAGAAAAATCTTGTCGAGACCCATGTAGTTGATGGAGGTGATTGGGGCAAAAGTCACGCGAACGAAGTAGATGATTAAAAAGAAGAATTTGAAAATGTTGATTCAGAAGTAGTCTTGAGTGAAGAAAAATCCAACGAAGAAGATGGAAAAGAGGTATCGAACATCGAAACTCTAAACATCAAGGCGGAAATAAAAAACCCGACCAAGAACGACTCACCGATTGCGTTGGAAATCGTTTACCGTAACCTCAAATAACTTGAAGCAAAAGATGAAGAAAAGATGATTCTTGAAGGGTTTTCTTCAAAAGCTAATTCTTTTGTGATTGGTAATATGACTACAGTTTTGAATGAGCTTGATGGAAACTTCTTTTTTGGGTTTATGGCCGATGGAGACGTTCATCTTATGGTGGCAATATTGGATTTTTTGTCTCAAATTTATCACTTTGATCATAATATTTTTGTTCAAAATGTAGGAGGTTGGTTTGGTCATACTCCATTGAACAAATTTATTTCATTCCTTGTTTGCTTCATAATTTTTTTTTTCATTTTTAACTCAAGGACGAGTTTTTTTTTTTTTTTGGAGGGGTAGAATGATGTAAGAAGAATAGGGGTTAATTGGGTAATAAGGTTATATTCTAGGTTAATTCACTTGTTAACCGCAGTTGTAAAAAAAAAAACTCTATAAACAGGAACAATTCCCTCTTGTATGAAACACATTATTCATTCTAATAAAAGGTTTACAATCTTGATTCTTGGAGGATTAATATTTGAGGCTACTTAGACCACATCAAAATGCAAAAATAAAGATTACGGATTCAACAACTCATCTTCTCCATGGAAGTAGAAAAGGCTAGGCAACGACTGGGGATGGCAGTGAAACAAAATGGGAGAAGGGGAAAGAATGGGCTTGGCGATGGGAAGAAAAGAAAGGGAAAAAAAGTAAGGGAAAAAAAGTAAGGGAAAAAAGTAAGGAAAAAATGAGAAATTTCCGGCCAATGGCTACACGAATGGCAACATAGTTGATGGACAACAACAAGAGCAATGACTGAGGAAGATGGCGATATTGACGGTGAAACAGCAACGATGCACAACTACGAAACTAGCCCATTGGGTAGAGAGAACCTTCACAAGCAAGAATGAAGATGTTGAGTTCAGAAACTAGACCGGTGGCCATGTCTGGCAATGGCAGACAGACAACAGCGAATAGGATCAGTGGAAATGAAACAATGTCCACCAATGGCGACTTATAGCGTTAGGTCGAAAGGTAGTTTCTAGGGTTGGGTCCATCAGGCTACCATAGGGCTTTTCAAGCTTTGATTTCCTTAACATTTAATGATATATTATAAAAATGAAGGGTTTTTTCAAATGTTGATTATAACTTCTAGGTCTCCTCTCACTAGTACATGTTGGCACTAATGAAGATACTCAAATGGGTTTTCACAAGTATTTTCAAATAATTTTCCACAGCATGCAACTCTCTTAGTTGGACAGATTTGAGTCAACTCGTCTCTCGACTTCCTCTTGGTGTTCTCTATCTCTCAAAGGCTTTGCTGGACTTTTTTCTCGGAACATTTGTCTCAATCAGAATGCTTTTACATATCCTTTGCAATTTTTAAATAGCTGAGCATTAGTCTCCTCTTTCATTTATACAATGAAAAAGTTTCATTTCTTGTTTGCTTGTATTTTTACATGCCAATTTGTATTCATTAATTTCTCTTGGTGATCTCTCTCGAAGGCTTTGTAGGATTTTCTCTTTTGGGATATTTGCTTTAATTTTAATTGGAATGCTTTTATATATCCCATGTAATTTTAAGTAGTTGAGCATTAGACACTTCTCATTTCTTCAATGAAAAGTTTCATTTTTTTTAATTCACTATTTTTTTCATATGGCCTTCAATATTCATTCATTGTTCTCAATGAAAGCTTGTTTTTAATAAATTAAAAAAAATGGAGGAATAGACTGAAAATATTCATAATTCATGGACTATCAAAGACAATTGTACCTCTAAATTTCTGATCATTTGTTGGCCAAAGGCATCATCCGGATGAATCTGTCGAAAGATTGTAGTCACAAGTTACCAAACCATCAATTAAAACAAAGTCATGTACCAATGGAGATATCAATAATACAAATGAATTTAAAAGGAAAGACATTCCACCAGAAATGTAAACATACAAAATCTTGTATAAGTTCAGATAAGCAAAACCTGCTCATATAAGAAAAATATTGCTGTTGAAAATGCTTTTGATGCCCAACCAACTATAGCATGACTCGAATCTGGATCCAAGTATATCAAAACGCATTCTGCAATTATAAATGTCGGCAAACTGATAACAATATCAGGATAAAAGATATTAATAATTTCCATGCAAAGCCAAAAAGTAGGGAAAATGTTGGATTCATCAGATGTTCAAACCCACTCTCAAAACAGCCCACTCATCCATCCAAATATCCCCCCCAACACACACACAAGGGCCCACAGTCTCAGAGACCATAATTAAAAAGATTGTAAGACCAACGAATTCAGAGGTGAGTCAGCTCATCATAAAAGACATTAAAAGAACAACTCTGGGGAATGAAATATGACAGTGTTGAAACAATAATGAAGAATTAAATGACCTTAACTGACCCAAATGATCCACCAAATAGTTAAGGATGATTAAAGCACTCTAAAAACTGGACCACAAGGAGGAAAATCTTCTGCGCTTTCATACCTGGGATCCATACCAGCAATAGCCAATACATCATTCAACTTATCAATATCACGCAAGTCGATAGGGAGTAGTTTGTAATGATCACTATGAACTTCTCCTTTTTCTGCAAAGCAATGATAGGTATGGCAGTTGAAAATACATGAATATACTTAGAAAAGCAGGAAAATGATCAAAAGTTTCCCATAAAAAAATGTAATACAGCAGAGTCAAACAACCATTTGTTAAAATTACAAGGACAACAACAAGTAAACCAAATTTGCAGGAAACATTAACAAACAGTGGTGTGTATGGGCATCTCTTGATGCAACTGGAATTACTTGGGGGCATCCAGATTATGTGCAGTGAACCTAATTTCACAGTTCAGGAGATTATACAAGGTTTTTATTCTACCAGTGATCTATGGATCTTCTGGGAGCAAATTTTGAGATGTTTTTGGTGAGAGCTTCATGGCTTGGCTGAATTAGGGGGTGATTGAAGGATTCTTGGAGGGGATTTTAATGTGACTCATTGATCTTGGAAGAAATCTCATGATCATTCAACTACTAGAAGTATGAGAACTTCAATGAGTGGATTGCTACCTATCACCATCAAGATACCCAATTGCTAAATGGTTGTTACATGTGGTCTAGTTTTGGTGAGGAACAATATCTTTTGTTATTAGACAGATTCTGGCTAACCAATGATTGGCTTGATAAATTTGGTTCAGCATGTCTTACTCATATATAAAAAGTCACTTCAGACCAATAGCCTTTAGCTATAACCACGCACCTCAAGGCGACAAGTCCATTGATTGCCTCAAAGCGAGAGGTAACAAAAAGACGACGCCTGACGAAGCGAAGCGCGATAAATAAATAAATAATATATGTAGAACATAAGGTTATATACACCCCAACCCACTGAATATTTAACAATGTAACATGCAAATATTAAGATGGTCATTTCTTATCAGAAAACAATGTAAAACAGCAAAAGAAGTATCTCAACCCACCCACTAAATATGAATATAAAAATATATAATAAAATACAGATACAGATTTTATTGCTCAAGAATTCATAATCTAACCAACTGGTATTTTATTTAAAATTTTGCTCAAGGTTAAAGAAATCAGCAAAAAAAATATATATGATACTATTATATAGTATTATCAATATACCTTTACACAAAACTCAGAACTTCAATCAATGAAACCCACAATTGAAACCCAAAATCGAAACCCACACGAAGCAATCATAAAAAGCAAGATTACGAGATTGATTAGGAACTTCGAGCCTCAAGGATACAATGAATTCTACTCTTCAGGTGTAATTAATGTTTCCCTAAATAAAACTTATATTTGTTTTACTACAAAAGAGAATTGACAAACATATTACAGACTAACGACTAATTAGCCTCATTCCTTATGTATACAAGATGATTGCTCGTGTTATTTTCTTTTACCAAGATACAAAACTTTTTCATTGATAAAATGAAAAGAAACTAAACAAGATGAAAGATACATACTCAAATGATACAGACTCCACAAGGGAGTGAATTAAAAAAAGTAATAAAAGAAAGTAATAAATAATGGGACAAGATTGCTCATTTTTTATCAAACAGATTGAAACTGATTTTGGCTAATAGACAAATTTTGTATATTTCTTATGGCTAATGAATTGATCAATGATCGGAACATCTCACACAAAAAAGGAGTAGTTCTTATATTATACCTAAAAGGCTTTTGACAAAGTTTATTAGGATTTTTGGATGCCACCATCCATGCCAAAGGCTTCGGTTTCATTTGGAGGAAATGGATTTGTGGTTGTATGGTATCTCTAGTGTCAACTATTCGATTATTATTAATGGTAGACCTAGAGGTAATATCATTCCTTCTTGAGGCATACGTCAAGGTGACCCTCTCTCCCTTTCTCTATTGGTTTTGGTCTTTGATTGCCTAAGTCAATTTTTAATGCATAGTGCTAGTTTGGGTAAAATTTTAATTCAACCTATTGGAGACTCATAGTTTTATTTGAATCACTTACAATTTGCCGATGGTACACCCTTGTTGCGCTTTAAAGAATCTTTTCAATACTGTCAAAAATTTAGGATGCATTTGGTTTGAATATTATTAAGATGGAATTTTAATGTAGTCTAAGGGCAGCAGAAAAGCTCTGTATCATACAAAATCAGAAAGAGTACTACACATCGACACTATGGTCGAGGAAAAACCTTGAAACCAACCATAAATGTCAAATGACATGGAAAAAAGAACAATAATGGATAGATGACAAGGTTGAGATTTGTGCCTACCACCACTAATATAAAAATGAAAGATGTTGAAATGATAGCACAGACCACTTACCTAGGGATATAGATACTGTTCCACTGATTTTTTCTCTCAACTGACTACAGGATTCAATAATTGCAGCTTTCTTACTAGTCACCTACACAAAATAGATAAATTAAAAAGTGCATAACCCTGAATTCCAGTGAGACATGCTTCATTGCAACAACGAAAGCCACTAAGGCAATATATTCGTAGTTGACATAATTTTCTTCCCATTGTATTGAAATTTAAGCCCATGAACATATTACTGCAAAAGTAAGTGAATGTTGAAAAAGCAGGGGGGTGGTTTCAGAATCGCACCTCCTTAAAGTCTAACTCCACATATAAATGTGGTGCATTACCCTCGTTCTGTAAAAACATAATATAAATGCATCAACTCCAAGTGGGGGGTTAATTGGAGCAAACAGATAATGTAAGCAAAGGTCAGAAAGAGACCACTTAACATGACTGCCATAAGCATAGAAAAGATAGAAAAGGATCAACCTTCAATCCCAAACCTAGTAATTAGTTTAAATGCGATAGGAAACATGTGTGGGTGTGAGTGTGTGTGAACAATCTAGAAAATACAATATAAATATAAAAGGAGATAAATGAATCTATGCTAGAGATGTCATAGCCCGTGACCTAATTAAGCAGCTTGCCTGCAATTGGAAGTACGTTGTGTCAAATCCAGCTCCAAGTGACAATATCTGCTTCTTTATATGCTCCTCCGTATTACTTCCAACATTGAGGAATTGAAAGAGGAGCTTCCTCAGTGCAGCCCACCGGGCAAAATAACCTTATCAGCAACAACGTGAAGAAAATTACTACAAAGTGAATAAGGGAAAGTTCTAAGAAAATGGCATATTTAAGAGAAGCAACAAGATTGTACCTCGGTTAATAATTGGAGATCTCTTGACAGGCTTTCGTACAAAAAGGTGTATGTAATCGTCTTTCATGTATCCCTTTCTAACACATGATCTGTTAACCAAACAGGGGAAGCTGATATTACATCCTAACGCATAAGTATTTTTTTTTACAAAAAAAAAGAACCAGCTCATTTTTTAAACTCTACCTAAGGATGGACCATATTCGATGTTCATAAATAAATGATGGATCAAAATTGTCTTTGTTAGAACAGAGTCCTATTACCAGCATAGAACTAAAACTAAATCTAGCATGATTGCATTCCATATGACAGAGTGAGGATGCTTCACCGAGTGCCAAACAAAATAACGAAATCTTAGCGTGTATACCAACTGGAAACTTCCTTGAGGATAAAAAGTGCTTTCATGCAATCAACATTGAATCGTGAAAACAAAAGACCACCTTGACGGCGTTGGGAAGGCAGGAAAAAAATAGGTTATCTAAAGAAAATTTTGAAGCGCCGAGTTTGAAAACTGGAAAAGGCCAGGGATGGATCATGAACGCGTAAAGATAGTGACAGAATGATGCGTTTAAAATGAGTTTGCTCACAATTTACTGGCAGAGGCGTCGTCGTTGGTGGCCTGCACTGCTGCTCTGTTGCTCTGTGAATCGGGACCGGCCTTCGCCATTTTCGAGTCGCCGGAAAGCTTCGAGGTTAACGCAATGGCGAAAAGGCAAGTTGGGGAGGAGGGTGCTAAAAATAGCTCCGGTAATTCTTCACTTCGGCGATGAATCGTGTAGGACCTCAATTAAACAAAACCCTCGTCCTCTATTTCGAATTAAGAAGAGAAATTTGTAGACCCAAAATTGGGTTCAAAACGTCAAATGACCCTTTTTTAAAAAAATAATGTTAATTGACCTTCTGTTGACGTCATCGTCTTATCAAATTACTTAATTTATCCTTACGACTTCTTATCTTTTTACTGAGAAAACCCACTAAAATTAAACTATTATTCATTCAAATTTTCCAAGGCTGACGACTATATTGTTCATAAACGAAAAAAAAAAAAAAACTATTTTCAGCTTGCAAACAATTCTACTTCCGGCTTTCAATCGAATCTTAACGGTAAATCTTTTCTTTCAATATGGTTTTTTTTGTTTGTTTTTTTGGTTTGGGATGTGTTATGTGGTTGAAAACGAGTAGAAAGAGTTTGTGAGCGAGATAAGTGGGAGTGAAATCGGTAGAGCGACACCAGAGAGATAAGTGAACCTATGGTTTTTTTTGTTTGTTTTTCTGGTTTTTGATGTATTATGTGGTTGAAGACGAGTAAAAAGAGAGAATGTGAGGGAAATAAGGGAAAGCGACATCGGAGAGAGCGAGATTGTGAGAAAGAGCGACACCAACGAGAGCGATGCGAGCAAGAGTGATGCCAACGAGATCCATTCTAGCAAGATTTAAACAGGATGTTTTTTTACATTTTTTTTTCTGAAAGAGTTTACTGATTAATTTTTTTAATAAATGCATGAGTGATTTAAGATGGCTACATGTTTCAGAATAGCTGAAGGTGACAGATTTCCCGGTCAAGTAACTAGTTTGGCCCACATTACCAATGCAAACAAGATTGTCAAAGAGAAGCTCACGCAAACGCAGTTGGCCATGTTCAAGAGAACAGTTTTTGGGTGATTTGTTGACGTTGATTTGGTGTTCAACAGCCCAATTGTCCATCACATGTTGCTCAAAGAAGTGAAGATGACAAAATTAGACTCAATGACATTCGCTACGAGGCAATTAGTGTATCAGCTATGGGCAAACACTCCATATTTTTTATATGTAACATTGTATTTTTTATTCTTTGTAAAAACATTCATTTATTTGTTATGTATGTAAAAACATTCATGTATTTTTTATGTATGTAAGACCATTCATTATATAATTGAACATATATTTTTATGAAAGTTCAAAGTTCAGTATCAGAATTTTATCAGAACGCCTGCCCACCTTTGAAGACCGATGTCTTCTAAATATTTCGTGACAGCACCGTCTCTAAAACTGTGGAATTCGTCCCATTTTGTCTGGAACTCTGTCATGCGAAATGCCCTTACTGCATCTCTAAATATTCCAACAACCGTGCTATCCTTAAAGTTTGTAACCATATTATGTTCTATATGTCATGTGCACGATCCATGAAATGTTGTGCGAAAAAATGCACGAATAGCATTGCCAATAGATACCATCCGATCAGACACAAACACCAGATTATCGGGTTCTCCGATACTGCATTTCAAGTTTGACATAAATCATTTCCATGATCGATCGGTTTCATTGTCCACTATTGCATGTGCTAATGGGTATAACTGATTGTTCCCGTCCATAGAAACTGCAACCAACATGGTGCCTTTGTATTTTCCTTTCAAATGCGACCCATCAACAATGATACAAGACCGACAGCTTGCAAAACCTCTAATACAAGGCCATAATGCCATAAACATATACTTGAAATGCACCTCATCTTCAAGTTCGATCTCAAATACTGTACCTAGATTCTCTGTTTTTAGCGCTTATCCATAGGCATGTAGTATGGAGTATGAGTATTATGGAGTACCTTTAGTGAGATCATATGCGGCTTCCCTTGCACCCACGCTTTATCATAACTTATGTTCACGCCATAATCTATCCTCATATTCTCAACGATATGACAAGGTTTATAAACACGTCCTATGCCCGTGAACTTATCTTTGATGAGTTGACCAACCCTCTCATCCTGTTTAGACTTTAACGTTACAACTATCTGAAGTCTACTAACCTCTTATCGCAAAAGAAAGAACTCAAGATCATCATCATCCGTTATGCATTGTGGAGGGGCTTCAAATTCAAGATTATATTTAACTTTCAGAATAAGATCAAACTCTGAAGAACTGATTTTTATAGCCCTGTAAAAGCGAGATTTAAGTTATTCATAATTCACTGTAGGGGGCACAACGATTCCTTTCAACTGTCCCCCAATATACGAACTTTCATTCTCATCCCAAGCACCTCCAAATCGAATAAATATACATTTTCCTGTCATCCTACAAAGCAAGAGAACATTTATCATTAAGTTGTACAAGCAATTGAAGTGTACTCTCGCTTTCGCTCCCGCTCTCTCTCTTCCTCTTCCTCTTTCTTACCCTCTCCCAATACAAAATTTCATAATCCTACCCTTCCAGAAATAACACATCAAAAATAATTAAACAGACTCAAAATAATAATGTTTCACCTTTATGAAAAAGTTGTTCTGTTCCTTGCTGAGAAAGCCTCGTCTTAGATATCCCCGTTCAAAAAATCTACGTTCAACAAAACACCATCGAAAATCAGAAAAATAATCAACTTTGAAATGCTTAGAGGTTAAAGAAATCACCATTGTATTGTATTTAGGTATTATTGATTTGATTTGAGGCTTCTGTCGTGACATTTTGTCAAATCAACAGTACACTGACGAGCAATCACATCAACAAGGGAATTTCAAACGAGAGCAAGAGCGAGAACGAGAGCGTGTCATCAGACAATAGTGAGATTTACCTCGTGCATGAGACTGGTGTAAGGGCAAATTAAGTAATTTGATAGGGTGATAACATCAGTAGAGGGTCAATTGACATTATTTTTTAAAAAAGGGTAATTTGACATTTTGGGCCCAATTTTTGGGTCATCCGTACAAATTTCCCAATTAAGAAAGAATTTAAAATTGTGAAACAATTTTTTAAATAAAGGTTAAAAAATATTTTAGTTAGTCCCTAGTCTTTTATTAAAATAATAATTTGACCATGTAAATTTGTAACGATTTAGTCCTTATATTTAAAATTTTTAATTATTTAATCTATATCATAAAAAATCTATAGGGGCGCTTGACGTCTGAGAGTTGAGTTGAGTTGAGTTTATAATGAGTTGATAATTATTGTATGTGTTTAGAGTGCTAAGTTAAGTTGGGATATCTGATGCAGTTTATGTAAATGAAATTGGTTTTTTTATTTTTTATTTTGCGATTATTGATTAATTTTCAAATATGTGCCTAATTTAATAATCTTTTTATGACAAAAATTGTAAGAAACTCTATTTTTTTTTTTCAATTTGTAAAATATAACAGATTCTTCTCAATGTATTGTTTCCAGAAAAAGCTGTAAGAACTTTGATTCTTTTCAATTTGTAAAATATACAACCAAAATACATGTCATATTGTAATAAAATGAACATTCTTCATTCTAGTTGACAATGATTTTTTAACCCTCGATTACTTATGAATTGGTTTTATTATATATGTATGTATGTATTAAATCTTGCTAACTTCATGTTGTACACATAAACGTTAAATAACTCGATAACTTAACAGTTAATGTTTATATAATGTGCATCATCTATGTCAAATTGAAATTGTGTATAGAATCTTTACCTTTCATTTCATAATGATGTTGGGAATGGTACTGTATAGTAAAGTTACATTATGTTGAACATCACATAAATAGTATCAAACAACCGAACATATAGTCATTCCATAATACAAATTCACAAACTATATATTTTTAGGGTTGAAATATTAGGTGGTCAATATAATGGATATGACCGAGTAGAGGGATGATCACATGATGTCGATCATTTCATTCTGAAATGTCAGTCGTTTCCTCTTATTCCCTCTTAATGGCTTCGTTGATACACTTGCTATGCCTGTGGAGATATCTAGTACACCTGCTCTCTCCGTTGACACATATGCTTGATCTTTTTCCATTGCATCACCAGACAATTGGCTTTGTTCATCACCATGGGTAGGTATTCCTGTGATCCTAGTTAAATTTCATCCTTTATTTTCTGGAATCAATTTGACGCCATCACCACCGGGGGCTCGCAGGATTGCTCGGTTGCCCTATCCTTCTCAAATACATTTGGTAGTTCATGATAGTGGGGGAATGACTTGTTTTACAAACCCTTCGTGTTGGGATGACGTTGCATTGGTACATATAGAATGTTATAATTTATATGAAAACAGGTATGGTGTACATTGTTCAATTTTTATTTTTATTTTTTAACTTACCCGAACCTAGATGTCAAATATCTCAATGTCCACCTGAACGCACTTGAACTCCTTGCTTCATTTGAATCCCTGGTTGATTTAACATCTCTATTACTATCGAGTATTGTTTCTTCAAACTTCTAATCTTGCATTTGATGGTGTTCTGGTTTAGACCACACCCGAACAACCTATCCTCCATCATTCGCTCTAAATGTTGTAGATATCCTAGTTGAAACATCCCATTGTTAGACTTCTAACCAGACTCCACCAAAGAGACCGGGGCATTCACCAACCCAGCATCATCGACTTTCGTCACGTGTGTTTCAATTTTTTTCTATCACCTGCCATTATGATGCATGCATGTATATATGGTAAAGACATTATCCAAAATTAAACAACTTCGTGGCACGTCAATAAAAAAATCATGAAGTCAAATAGTCGAATTAAATGTGTTTACGACGTAAATATTGTTCAACAAGTAGATAAATGTTCAAATGTTTTTTTTTTTTCCAGAAACACAATCACGAACGTTGCCACTGGAAAAACATTTCGGTAGCCAAATCATCTCTAAATTGGGTCCATTCGTCTGATATCTCAATAAATTCAATGTTCTCCCCCTTTCGTAACAACAGATGCATAATTTTTGTCCAAGGACTCATCAAGTAAAATACATATCCCCGTCTCCCCTGTGATTAGGTTGTGAATCAGGCAACACGCAGTTATCATTCGATATTGGATCTGTACCAGGTAGAAGGAATTGCCCCTAATTGTCCACACCACTTCAACGGTCTGAATGCTTGCTCACTTAGCTTTTCTTGCCGAAAAATGCTTCACGTTGAAAAATTCTCTCGGTGTTGTCGATGCGTTGCTTGTGCCACACCAGCCTGAGAGATTGTAGCATTCCCCTCTATACAGAGCAAAAAATCATTTAGCAATTGAGTAGTCGGCATCACGTAAGTAGTAGTGTTTTGTATAAGTTTGGGATTGTAATACATGTCTATTAATGCAACTATTCAAGCTTGATTATGTACATGATTGATTTTTATACCTTTTGGAATTTAAAACACGTAGAATTTGGTAGTCAAAACCAAGATTTTTATACCTTTTGGGTTACGACCAACGAATACCATGTATAATTTGGGTTTTCCCATCTACTTATATTTTCAAAACATGGGTAGTCAATACCAAGATTTTTTCGGGGTTAGATTTAGAGGTTCCAACTTCCAATGGTTATGAGGATTTTCATAAACAAGTCTCGATAAATAATGGTTCATTAGGCTTGTCTTTACCGTTAATATTTTGACAAATATCTCATTATCTTAGACCTAAGAATGGATCAAATTTAGCTAACATATGTTTATCAACCATGTTTTACGAACTATGTAAATTTTAATCCCAAATTATGTTTTCTTATAACTTTTCTGACTACTATACTCCTGTAAAATCTATTTGCCAACTTTTTCTTTTCTAATTTTATTTACCAACTATAGTATTTCTAAATTATATATGTTTTTCTTTTTTTAAAAAAAAAAAGTTGTTTACCATAAGCGTTTTTTTCTTAAAAAATTTGTTTACCATAAGCGTTTTTTTCTTAAAAAAATTTGTTTGCCAAATGTTTATTGAACTTTTTATCAAATATTTTTTCCTTTAAAAACTTGGATACCATAAACTGATTGTTTTTTTTAAATAGTTTATTTGCTTACCAAAAACTCACTCGTTTGCCACTCACTTTAAATAAAACACACAACAAAATTAAAGTACAATTTATTTAACAAAAACTATTTTTTTTCCGGTTAAATACCATAAACTTGTGCAATTTTTCCGATTAAATACCATAAACTCTTTTTAAACTTGGATACCATAAATTGATTTTTTTCAGATTAAATACAACAAAAATTTTATTTACATCTCAATCAAATGTTGAACACTCGTGCAATTTGGTTACCTTCAAAATTAAAGTACACGTTTTTTTTTTAATAGATTCAACACAACATATTCTATTCGTACAGTTCTAAGTATTTGAAGGTCCAAAAATTAATAGAAGTAGAAAAATATAAACTTATTTCATTCCTATAATGTCCTCAAGCAAATAATAACGTCCTCAACAAATATTCAAGTACATGTGTTAAAAAATATATGTAAATAGCAATAATGCACAATCGTAGCAATTACTTCATGAAAATTTATTGACAAATATTAGATGACAAGAAAATTTACTCCGAACATAAAACTAACGAAACCTCAAACTAATTGGGAATGAACTATCGAATTGTGTAATTGATTTGGGCCCTACAAGAAACAAAACAATATATATTTAGATTTGGATGAAGGTAAATGCAAATGAAACAAGTATTAAACATGGTACAACTTACGTTTTGATTAGGTTCGGGGTGACTAGAGATCAAAACACCAAGAAAAGACTGAGACATAAAACAAACAAAACACATTAATGAAATATGGTAAAAGAATGGAAAGGAAATGGTATCTCTTTCAACACAATAGTTCGATCCATGATCACCCTCGTATAAATGTAAAAGCAATGAAGTAAAAGAGGGGAAAGAAACAAAAACAGATCAAGACATGTAATTCATTCCAAAATATTGGAATTAGAAGTGATGGAAAAAATAGGACGGATGATGGGTCGAAGGACTCATCAACAATCCAAATAAACGGAGAAAATGGAGATTTCTCAAAATAAAAGTGGAGAGAAAGACATGTATAAATAGAAGATATTATGGGGGGTGGTTGGTCGTGGAATTGGGTGCATGATAACTTGTAAAATACAGATTATTATATCTCTTTTATTTAAAATAATAAGGCAAAGACATCCAATTTAGATAATTTGTATCAATAAATTTATACAAAAAGCAAAGCATGCGATCACATACTTCTAACACATAATATATTTAAATTCCAGACTAATTTCACTACTTATGTGCATACCCTTCAGTTGTTTGATGATCGCGCGATCGCATGCCCATTAATGTGTTCAAAGCAAGAAGCGGCCTGAGAAGAAAATGACGATAATCGCATAAGCTGCAAGCGACGAGGCATGACATGACATGGGTGGTGGGTGTCACATCACGAGTTGTGTCAGTGCCCGACAGGAAAGCCGTGTTGAAGATTTAATGAACCACTGATACGTTGCAGTTTACGTGGCAGGATATGGAATTTAATGCGTCCCATCAACGCAATTATGAGCTTAAGAAAAGCAATGCTCGTAAACGCCTATAAATAGATGCAAATGCCATGCAGGAGTTCGGAGTTCTTAGTGCTTAGTTCTTAGTTCTAAGTTTTTCGATAGACATTGTGACGTATATTAGGGGATACATTGTGGGAGACAAGAAGAACATCCTGAGAAGGGATTCTGCTCGAAACCTCTCTCATTCTTCCATAGAAACTCCTTGGAGAAAGCTTAGGATTCTAGGGAAATAAGAAGATAATACTGCTTGATTATCTAAGGAAGCAATTGTAAAACAAGTCGAAGGAAGCAAGATATTGCGAACCACGGTCGACTCTCTAATCCTTTCTCTTTTTGTGTATTTGTATTGTATTTCTTGTATTGACAAATTCAGAATTGCAGTATGAATACATTTTTATTATACATCTTGTCTATCTTTTTCACCAATATCATGCATAGCTAAATCGCTTCATGGGTTGAGAAGATTGTAGCTAACACGACTAAATAACTGGAGAAATCATGTGATCAACTTGTTTTATGCATGCTTACTTTTATTGCTTGAATCAATTGAGAAATTTTTCTAAGTAAAGCTAATCTAAATTCGAGAGAATTTAGATTAAGACCTCATAAAACAAGAGAAAAATGTTCATTAGAAATAATTACATTCTCTGCATATATATTACACCTATTGCATGCATCTTAGAGATAAGATAATGTGGCAAAAGACAATGAGAAGTGTTGGTCGTAACATTGAGTGTATAGCTTGATCTCATATTTCATCTAAGTTGTTTAGAAAATGTTAGTAAAAATTCTTCTCAACCCTCCTATCCTATAGCGGTTATCCAACTCACACTGCTTCACTTTAGACATAATCTCCATCGCATATTTAGGTTTAAGTTTGCTTATTCGATCACTTCTTGGAACATTTTAAACTCGCGCTAAGATCATATTTTTAGTTTCATCGCATACTTACAAACAATTCCTGTGTTCGACTCTGGATTCACTAGGAACTTTGGTCAAATTTGCACTTGAGTTTGACTAAAGAAAAATAATCGTTAAATCTCATTCGCATTATTATTTCATCGTAGGAATAGAACGCATCAATGCACTTAAGTGCACCACGGTAATGATGAACAATGACTTATTAAACATAATGCAGAGAAAATAAATGTTGAATTAACTAAAGTAGGTAGGGTGAAGTTGGTATAAATAGGCGGTTGAGAATTTTCTTTAATATTATACAATTAATAGTGCATTAATTAAAATGTAATATATCACACGAAATTGCAAAAGAAAAAAATTACAGAGGCCTCAGGGATATTAATTTATTCTTTCATTTGAAAAAATCCAACTAACATAAAATAAAATAAACAACATAGAAAAAAAAGAATAAAAACAAACAAATTCCAAATCCATTAAAAAAAAAAAGAAAAAGAAAAACAAAACAAAACAAAATCAGGGAATTCCAACTCCAATAAACAAATTGTACACGAAGTCCAATATATTGTCAAGAAAACACGAGAACACAATAATTAACTGAAGACAATATAAATAAAAACAAAAACATATCACCAAGGAACTCAAACGGAAAATAAATGCTTTATATATATATATATATAGTAATAATATAGATCACTACACAAAACAACAAAGGATGAATTAAGAGAAGATAAAATGGGAAAGCATGAATTAAATAATCATCATCAACCTTTAGAAGAAAATGATAAAAGACAAACATTTTGTAGGGACGATTAAACTCCCCCACCAAGCTCCAATAATCATTGGCCCCTATCAAAAATTTCATTGCACATCAAATTTGAGAAAGAACAAAAACAACGACAAGGGACATGCATTATTAAAGCGGCGAGAGGAGACCTACCAAAAAATCGAATGAAAAATTAAAGAAATCCAAGATAAAAATTAAACACATAATCAGAAAATTGAATCCCAAAAAAATCAAAGAAGAATGAAAGAAATCCAAGAAAAAAGTTGAACACAAAATCATAGAATCCCCTATAAATCTAACATGCCAGATTCAAAATCATGCAAAAAACCCACTCAAAACCCTATAAATCTACATATCTACAGGTCCAAAACCCATGAAAAGGATCCCAAAAAAGTAAATTCAAACAAAAACTCCAAAGGAAAGTAGGTCTCAACAATGAAAACTCCCAATAGACATGAATGAAAAACTACGAAAAAATAGTAGATCTAAAAAAAAATACTCCAAACAAAATTAGATCTAAACCAAGGGCTCTAAAAAAAAGTAGATATGAGGCATACAATAAGAGAAAATCGGAGGAAGACGAAGAAGACTTTACTAGTCGGATGAAGAAGAGAGAAGATAGGGGAGATAAGAATGGAAGAAATGTGAAGCGACTCACGAGGAAGAGAAAGAAACATCGAGGTAGAGTTACGAGGGAAGGAACCAAAAACGTGCATTATTAGGGTTGGTATTTTGGAGAGTAAAACGGTGGGTTATTAAACCCACCATTTTCTTTTAAACGGGCAATCAAACATTGGGTGGACTTTTTAAGCCCACCCAACCCAACTCTCTTGGGCTACACCCCCATAATAAGTGTCAAAATTTATTATGTAACGATTTAGTATTTCTAGTTTATAACTAATTGAAGGACGGACAGTTTGATCTTATACCAGAAACGATTGAATAACATGTTTTACTTATTGTTGGAATTAAAAAAATAATAATGATAATTGTATACAAAAAGTGCTAAGCACTTGAAATATCCTCTCATATCCTATGATTTTAATTTGAATTTTATTCATGTAAAATGGTTGATATATTTAAATTATATTCAAATACATTGATCTCCCATTCAAATTAATTATATAATAATAATGTATCTATATACATCAATGTTTGTATTAATTATATCAAATATAATAACTATAAGCTTCCTTAATTTATTTTTCGATAAGTATTTGAACATTTCAAAATAATACGTTTGATCCCTATTGATCAATCATGAGCTAGCAATGCAACATTATAGACCTACGACATTATAGATCTACCATCAATGATACAAGATTAATTAACTAAACTCTTTAATTAATTATTCTTCATTGGCAAGCCATTGTAGACCCATAATTACACTCTTACATAGAACAAGTTTGCATCCAAAATCTCATTTTACCCCTATAATTACCTATATTTCCTTACGTACTACTAATTCTCTAATGAACAATTCATTGACGGTCAAACTATGTACCAAGTATCTCTTGGGCTAATGAAAGTGTGAGACCCTATTGGTCAAATTATGGAGCCAGCACTAAGGGAACTACTCATTTACTTTTCCCTATATAAATCGAGTGATTCCATCTTATAAAATTATGTTCCCAACTCCCTATTTAATAAGGCCCCCAAAATGGTCGACATATTGAATTGGTCAATCTGACCACTAATCTCATCCATATAAATCAAAGGACGAGTCCTTACAGACAATAATTCACAACTTCGCTCAAGGTTAAAATCTGATAACATATAATCAATCATCTTATGAAATATTAATATCTTCTTTTAATAAATCTACAAATAGAAATTATTTGTGGTAACAATTTTATACAACCATATACTTTCAATATTACATATAATAACCTTAAAATCTAGCAATGCAAAATAAAACACAAAATAAAACAACAACTTATTTTTATCAAGTGTTAATAATTAATTAATTACAAGNAGAAAGCTTTAGAGTATAAATCTCAGTACTAATATTAGTAACCATTATGAATGCATGTCAATAAACCATCCGTACTCCAATGTTACATGTGAAATTTAATTTTTAACGGGTGATTATGCACTATTAATGTAATGGAACAAATGTAATTTTGAGAATAAATGATATAATAATTATATACCAATATTATATTTGAAATGAATTTTGAATTGATGTTGATATACTACTAATATAGAATCATAAACAAGGTTGAGTTTGTATATAGGATAATTGCTTATTTTAATTGCCCTCCTGATTTTTCTTATGTAATTAACGTAATCTACATATTTTATTATTAATTTTGATCTTGTTTAACCACTTTTTGAATTAATCTCACTTTAATTAAATATCTAGATTTTTCAACCAAATTTTATTTTTTAAATCTTCATAAATTATCAAATTTCATTTTATCTAATCAAATTTTAAATTTATTCTAATTTTTTTAATTGTTTTTCATAATTTTATACATATTCTTAATAAATTAGCTAGATATTTCTCATATGAAGGTTTAAATTGTTTTATATTATTAGATTTTTATATTATTTTATTGATTTGAAAAAAAAAATATACATCACTATCGTAAAAAAATATCCTTCACTTTTGTTATTCACACAAAGTTTTTATTGATTTAGGTTTTCCTATGGTTTTTTCACAATATATTGTTTTTTCTGTGACTACCATTTATTAGACTTCCCCTTTCCTCTTCATTTGTTCACGATTCAATCTTCTTTTGTTTCATTATTATAATCATATTTTTTTGTTTTTTAATCAAAGAAGATGAAATCTTGGTCATCGAAGAGAATCGGAGTTAGACACTACAATAAATCGAAACTTCCACGGTTGCAAGGAATGCCAGAGAATTGGAGTTATGATTTTTGTGCGGTGGTTGACTATTTTCTAATGTATTTGTGAATCTTGCAAATACATTAGCGGTTGACACTTATTTTTTTCTCTTGCAATTTATGTAGTTTTTCTTTCTTCTGTGTTATTCTTTCTTTTCCGCATTTACTTATACTTCTTTTCTTTCTTTCTTTTTTTCATCTTCTTTTTAGCTGGAACCAGAATTTTCTCAAATGAAATTTAACGAAGATAGCATCTTAACTAATCTCGTCGTCGATGGAGCACCGATCGTCAGCCTCTATTTCTCTGTCTTTGTTTAATAGTTGTTTTCCCACCACCGTCGTCGCCTAAGTTAAACATATCAGCTGCCGCCGTCTTCCATACTGTTTACCGGAGTTAAACGCCCCATCCGTCGCGAGTCGGAGTTCGTCGTTGGGATTTGCTTTGTCGGAAGAGGTCCGTTCAGGGGCGTCAGAGCGTTTTTTTTTTTTGCTACTGTGGCGTGGGTCTTCACTGATGATATCGGGAAGCTAAGTGAGCGAAGTTTAAGAGAGATTTTAGAAGGGTGCATAGAGAAGCATTCAGTTTTTTTTCTCTTTCTTATTTTACTTTCTTTTCTTCTTTTATTTCCTTGTTTCTTTTTTTACCCTTTTTCCCCCTCTTTCTTACTTTAACCTTTTTTTTTTTTCCCTTCCCATTTCTCTCTCTCTCTTTTTAATTTCTCTTTTCCTTATTTTTTTTTTCCAACTTAAACTTTTTATAAAAAATTTATTTACTTCTCATTTCTTTTCTAATCTTAGAGGGTTTCTTTTCAAGTTTGCTAACTTATCCCCGTTGTTTTTTTTAGGAACTGAATCTACTGAAAATTTGCATTCGATAAAGTAACTTTTTTTTTTTTTTTTGCTTTGTTGACTTCTGCATATTTTGCAAAAGGTGGATTTTTGTTGTGACTATAAATGAAATGGGAGGTGGTTTAGAGTCGTTAGTGTTCCTTCGACTTCGACCTTAGAATTCTTCCAGCTTGATCTTAGTGTTTTGCAGGCTTGATCTTAGTTTCCTTCGATCTCAGTGTTCGACGGTGCTCTATTGGCTATAATCACAGTGTCTTGCTGACTTTGATCTCAGTGTTCTGTTGGCCTTAATCTTTGTTCTCGACCTGAGTGTTCCATCGACCTTGTTCTCAGTATTCCGTCGACTTCGATATCAGTGTTCTATTGACTTTGATTTTAGTGTTCCATTTGAAGGGAAACCATTGACGAATTCGCAGTGGAAGCAGGAATCAATCCTTTTTTTTTTTTTGTTCACATAATTTTATTATTACAGAATAAAGGACAGAGAGATTATGCATTATATCTAAAATTACCATAAATCATAAGAAATTGGAAAGGAGAATTTACATACTCTTGAAGCCCATTTCTTCACGAAATCCCTCAAACGAAATCACGATCTCTTATCCGATCAGGACACCACTACAAAACGAACTTTCTGTATTCTCTAGGGTTGAGGAGTTGTGGGCTATTCCCAATATTTGGAAGATGGAAGAAGAGGATGAGAGGGAGAGAAAAAGATTTTCTTCTCCATGATCTTTTTGTGTTTTTTGTACGGATGGCTTCATTTGGGAGCCCAAATGAAAAACGATCTCTGGAAAGTGGCCTTCTGCATACGTCATAAGCATGTGATTTTACCAATCCGCCTTTGAGATGCACCCCTCGCACGGGTAAATACGAATTTACGATCCTCGATGGCTCGTCACACGTTCTTCGATGGACGGTCACTCAATACGGCTGCAATTAACACGTGTATACTCGATCATGTTAACGTCATACTCGATGCTCAATTACTTTATACTTGATTATTTTGAATTCATAACCCATTTGAAGGTCACTCGATACCCAGCTTCATGGTCACTCGATAAGACTGTAATCGACACGTGTATACTTGATCATATCAACGTCATATTCAATGTTCAATTACTTTATACTCGATTATTTTGAATTCATAACCCGTTTGAAGGTCACTTGATACCCAGCTTCATGGACACTCGATGTGATTACAATCGACACGTGGCACGTCCAAACTCAAACAAATGGGCAAATACAACATAGAGGACCCTCCAAACTCTGTATATGATGTAGATTATTCATTGTTCGTTGTTCATTCTGTATCATATAGATTGTTCATTGTTCATTCTGTATCAAATAGATTGTCCATATGAGACCCTCCAAACTCTATATTATATAGATTGTTCATTCTGTAATATAGTAGATGTTCTAATAAATACTCGATACACAGGTTTCTATATACTCGGTGTAATGTAATCTAAAGAAGTTTCTATCTATTCAGTTCTTAAACATTTAAAACTGACTAATAATAGGTCTTCAAGTTTTAATTTTATGTCAAGTAAATCTCAAACTCTGAAAAATGAGTATCGTCGAGTATCGTGTAATATGTATATCTTAACGAGTATTGTGTATTGAGTATTTATTATAACGTTAAACGCCTTCAAACAGGTTTTGAATTCAAAATAATCGAGTATAAAGTAATCAAGCATCGAGTATGACGTTGATATGATCGAGTATACATATATCGATTGCAGCTATATCGGGTGACCATGAAGTTGGGTATCAAGTGACCTGCAAACGGGTTATGGATTCAAATTAATCGAGTATAAAGTAATCGAGCATCGAGTATGATGTTGATATTGTTGGGAATGGTGTTATAAATCTCCTTATAATCTCGTACTTTGTAAACTTTTTATAAGCATATACTCAATCCAATAAACTAAGATTCGAGGTTATTTTATGTAATTTAAACAAGTATGTAAAGACATACAAGTGGATATTGTTTAAATAATAACCTAAATGGTATGTAGTAGATAGATAAAATTCGGTACCTTATCATGGTGACACTACAGATACGACCCGTTTTATTTGTTATAAGTGTTGTAAAGTGCTACAAATGATCTGATCCTGATCATTCACGTGGAGATATGTGAGCGGAGATATCCTATACAAAGAGTTTGTATGAGACCGGACCACGAAACGATTAGTCTCTTTATATAACACCGTTAATAATAGAGACTTACATTTCACTAGGAAGACCATAGGTGACATAACCTGAATCCTAAGTGAGTTATGAACTCCTGCTCATGAAGGTCGTCCTTTGATTTGTACGAGTGAAAGTGGCCAAATTGCCAACTTAACAAGCCTACCATTCTGGGGATTCATCGGACTAAGGAGCTGGGAACACGGTTACACAAGACGGAATTCACTCATTCCCTGATGCAAAGGGTAAGTAGATAAATTGCTCATTTAAAGGTTGATTATGGGTCTCGAACATAGTGGTCATACCCTCGCGTGGCTCGAGAGGGACTTAGTCATAGTTGAACTATGACTTAATGTTCATTAGAGGAATCAGTAGTACTTAAGGAGTTAGATGTAACTACAGGGGCAAAACGGTATTTTGGCCCAGTTGTACTTACAAGCAATTTGTGAAGGGTCATCGTACTGTTGATTGGTTATATCCAATGGACATGTAAATTTATCTGTAGTGCGAATAGTGCAGCTGTCGGTCTGTAGTGGAGTGACCGGTAGTTAATTGATGTTGGGTAATTTAATTAAAGAGTTTAATTAATTATCCGAGTACCGTTAGAGCTTCATTCTAGAGGTTCATAAGGTCCCCTCTGTAGCTTAACAAAGATTTAATTGAGAATTAATTTTGGATAAATTTGAAGTGTTTAAATTAATTGAGGAAATTAATTATATATGATATGATTAATTGAATTGATTGTATATGTGATATAATTAATATAATGTATTTGATACATTACATTTTAAGGTAATATGAGAGGAATTTGAATATGATTCAAATACCAATTATATGAATGAGATTTATGTAACTAAATCTAAATATGGTTTATATTGAGAGGAATTAAATATTTGGATATGATCCAAATATCAATTATATGGATGAGATTCATATAAATGAATTTAATATAAATGTGATTTATATTAAATACCATGTGTTGTTGAGAGAAAATAAAATCTATACTTTATATTGTATTTGATGCAATATAAACTATAGGCTATTTGTTATATTTGATATAACGTATAGTGTATATATATAGTAAAGTAGTTATTATATATTATTATTATTAATTTAATTGAAATTAATTAAAGGTAAGGAGTTACAACTTCCTCCCCCATTCTCTCAATGATTTTACGTGGGTTGTGATTAAGATGGTTGAAGATTTTTCATCTTATTCCTCAATTGGCTCTGAGACAAGAGTTCTCTTGAAGAAAAAGTTGACAGAGAAGAAAAGTTCTCTTTCCTCTCCTTATTTGCATCTCCTATGCTCTTCTACAGATTCAAGCAAAGCCCACAACTCCTGCTTGAATCTTTCATCTCAAGAGAATACATAGGGTTTTCAAGTGGTGGTGTCTGTTCTTGAAGAAGGAGATCTGCGTGGAGAAAGAGTTTCGTTCGTGGCTTGTATGGGGGAATTCTTAAAGAAAGGGTTCTTCAAAGGTAGGGCTTTCTGAAACCCCAAGTTTTTTTATTTGAAGCATACTATAATTTATGTAAATGCATATCTTGTTCTTATTTTCTCTAAAACTTATATTCAATGGAAAATAGAATTTGGGTCGATATTTGATTCCGCTCAAAGGATCTTTTTCATTAAGATATGATCAAGTATACACGTGTCGATTGCAGCCGTATCGAGTGACCATGAAGATGGGTATCAAGTGACCTTCAAACGGGTTATGAATTCAAAATAATCGAGTATAGAATTATCAAGCATCGAGTATGACATTGATATGATCGAGTATACACGTGTCAATTGTAGACGTATTGAGTGACCATGAAGTTGGGTATCAACTGACCTTTAAACGAGTTATGAATTCAAAATAATCAAGTATAAAGTAATCGAGCATCGAGTATGACATTGATATGATCGAGTATACACGTGTCGATTACAGTCATATCGAGTGATCATGAAGCTGGGTATCGAGTGACCTTTAAACGGGTTATAAATTCAAAATAATCGAGCATCGAGTATGACGTTGATATGATCGAGTATATACGTGTCGATTGCAGCCATATCGAGTGACCATGAAGCTGGGTATCAAGTGATCTGCATCGAGGAACGTGTGATGAGCCATCAATGATCGAGTAAATTCGTATTGGCAAGTGCGAGGGGTGCATCCCAGGGGCGAATCGGTAAAACACATGCTTATGACGAAAGCAGAAGGCCACTTTCCATTACTTTTTACATTAGGTCATTTTTCATTTGGGTCTCCCAAATGAGGCCATCCGTACAAAAAAACCCAATTTTTTTGTAGAGAGAGTTATAGGGAGAGTTTTTTTAGATTCACAATGGTGTTTGGATAATTAATTAAACTTTTTAATTAAGTTATCCAATATCCATTAATTATCAATCACTCCACTAAGATCGACAACTGCACTCTTCTCACTACAGATATATTTCAGTGTCCATTGGATATAAGCAATCAACAGTGGATGACCCTTTCACAAATTGTTCGTAAGTACAATTGGGCCAAAATTACCGTTTTGCCTATGTAGTTACATGTAACTCTTTGAGTACCACTAATTCCTCTAATAAACAATAAGTTACAGTCAAGTCTCTCTCGAGCCAGGAGAGGGTGTGGCTACATTGTTCAAGCCCCGTAATCAGCCCTTAAGAGAGCAATTTATCTACTTACCTCGATATCAGGGAAGGAGTGAATTCCGTCTTGTGTAGCTGTGTTCTCAGCTCCTCAATCAGACGAATCCCCAAAATGGTAGACTTATTGAGTTGGAAATCTTGCCACTCTCACCCATATAAATCAAAAGACAACCTTCATGAGCAGAAGTTCACAACTCACTCAAGATTCAGGTCATGTCACCTATGGTCATCCTAGTGAATTGTGAGTCTTTACTATTAACGATGTTATATAATGAGACTAACCATTTCGTGGTCCGATCTTATACAAACTCTTTGTATAGGATACCTCGGCTCACATGTCTCCACATGAATGATCAGGATCAGATCATTTGTAGTACTTTACAACATTTATAACATCTACAAAGCGGGTCGTATCTGTAGTGTCACCAGGATAAGGTACCTAACCTTATCCATATATTACAAACCGTTTAAATTACTATTTAAACAAGATCTACCTATATGTATCTACATACTTGTTTAAATTACATAAAATAACCTAGGATCTTAGTTTATTGGGTTGAGTGTATGCTCATAGAATATTAATTATTTTAGTAACAATAATTTATTTATACAATATTTACAAACTACGAGAATACAAGAGATTTAAGACACCAATACCAACACCATTGACCTTGACCTTAATGTTCCATGACTTTGATCTTAGTGCGCGACCAGAGTGTTCAACAGTTTCGGCCTCAGTCTTTGACTTGAGCATTGTGTCGGCTTTGCTCGTAGTGTTATACCAGCTTTGATTTTAGTGTTCCATTGGCTTCGATCTCGATGCTCTATCTGCTTCGAGCTCAGTTTTCTACCAGCTTCAATCTTAGTGTTCTGCTTCGTTGACCTTGATCTCAATGTTCTATTGACTTTGATTTTAATACGTGACTTAAGCGTTCTATCGGTTCTGATCTTATTGTTCTACTGACTTTGATCTTAGTGTTTCATTGGCCTTGATCTTAGTGCTCTATTAGTTTCGATCTTAGTGTTCTTCTGACTTCGATCTTAGTATTCCATTGACCTCGATCTCAGTGCTCCGTTGGCTTCAATTTCAGTGTTCTACCAGCTTTAATCTCAGTGTTTTATTGACTTCAATCTCAGTGTTCCACTGATTTTGATCTTAGTGTCTCACTGGCTTCGATCTCAGATGATGCGGAGCTAGACAGACCATACTTGATCTCGCAAATAAGCCAGAGCTAGGCAAACTAGATGTAGAGCTAAGTGAATCGAACTTGCTCATGCAGATAAAGTAAAGCAAGACAGATCGAACTTGATCACAAGGATGAGGCAGAGCCATGCAAGTTGAACTTGATCTCGAAAATGAAATAGAGTCAAAAAGGTTGGACTTGATCTCGCAGATGAGGCAAAGCCAGAAAGATCATACTTAACCTTGCACATGAGGCAGAGTCAGGCAAATCGAACTTGATCTCGTAGATGAGGCGGAGCCAGGCAGATCAGATTTGATCTTGTAGATGAGGTAGAGCTAGAAAAATTAGACTTTATCTTGTATATGAAATAGAGACAGGAAAACCAGACTTGATCTGGCATATGAGGTGAAACCAGGTAGACTTGACTTGATCTTACATATAAGGCGGAACCAAGCAAACCAGGCGTGGTCTCGTAGATGAAGCGAAGCTAGGTAGACTAGACTTGATCTCTACATATGAGTTGGAGCTAGATAGACCAGACTTGATCTCACATATGGGGCAAAACCAGGTGGACCAGAATTCATTTCGCAAATGAGGTGGAGCTAAGTAGACTAGACTTGATCTTGCATATAAGATAGAGTTAGGCAGACCAGACGTGATCTCACTTATGAGGTGGAGCCAGGTAGACTTGACTTGATCTCGCATATGAGGCGAAACCAAGTAGACCAAACCTGATTTTACATATGAGGCAGAGTTAGACAAACAAGACGTGATCTCACATATGAGGTGGAACCAACCAAATTGAACGTGATTTCGCAGATGAGGCAGAGCTAGGTGGACTGGAATTGCTCTTCACATATGAGGCAGAGGCAGATGAACCATACTTGATTTCGTATATAAGGCAGAGCTAGACAACCCAGACTTGATCTTGCTTATGAAGCGAGCCAGGCAAACCAGACTTAAACTTGCAGATGAGGTGGATCCAGGTAAACCAGACGTGATCTCGCATATGAGGCAGAACCAAGCAAACCAGACATGATATTGTAGATGAGGCGAAGCAAGGAAGACCAGACTTGATCTCGTATATAAGGTGGAGACAAGCGAACCAAATTTGATCTCGCATATGAGATGGAGCCAGGTAGACTTGACTTGATCTCACATAAGAGGTGGAATCAAGTAGACGAAACGTGATCTCGCATATGAGGCAGAGACAGGCAGACCAAATATGATCTTACATATGAGTAGAACCAAGCAGATCGGACGTGATTCCGCATATGAGGTGGAGCCTGGCAGACTGGACTCAATCTTCGCATATGAAGCGAAACCAAGCAGACTAGATATGATCTTGCATATAAGGCAAAGCCAAGAAAACCGGACGTGATCTCACATATGAAGCAGAACCATACAGATCGAATGTGATCTTGCAGATTAGGTGGAGCCAAACAGATTTTACTCGATCTTGCATATGAGGCAGAGCTAGGCAGACCGAATTTAATGAAGTGAATTCACATTATCTTTCTAACAATTGCATCGGACTTGATTTTCCATCTTATGCATCGGATTTGACTTTTCGCCTTCGCCTTTCGCATTAAGCTTGACTTCGTGGCTTAAGCATGAAGAATCAATATCGACGAATTCCTTAGACTTGAGCTTGACGAAATATCAGAGAATCCTCTCTACTTGAACTTGAAGAAGCATAGACAAATCCTCCATACTTGATTCTGAATAGGGCATCGGAAAAGCCTTCGAGCTTGCATTTGAATAAGCTTTGATGAAATCCTTGAACTTGAATTTGAGGAAGCATCAATGAAACCTCTGAACTTGATTTTGAAGAACTTTTAAACTTGAAGATGAAACGTGGGACTTCAAGTAAGTTATGCCTTTGTAAACATCTAACTTGCAGTGCCTTACTCATAGTGCTGCACTTCTTTAATTTATCGGGTTGCCCCCAGTAAGGATGGACATCTTCAATTTATTGTGTTGCGCCTAGTAGGGCAATCCTTAATTGTTAGTGACATTCTTCAATACTGATGAACACTGTCAATTTTCTAGTGTCACGTTTTTTGTGGTGATGAATTTTTCCTTAGACTAAACTTAAATCTCTATAAGTTGCATACGAAAAAAAGGACCACGTTATAACTTAGTTCAACGATTTTTTTTCCATTCACCTTTTAAGCCCTTGCGGGCCAGGAGCACCATGCAATTTAAGGCACTTGCAGTAAGCAGCTTCTACATTTAAACTTCAAAAGCTCTTATTTCAACATGGCTTTGTTCATCTTTATTATTTGTAGGATTTGTCAATATGATGAGTTTTGGCTTCACCATAAAATAACCTTCTATATTTATGTCAACAAACAACTTCTCTTCATGTGTGAAGGAACACGACTGTGAATTTTATCATCGTTGTTTTCTTCATGAAATGGTTTCGCGTCAAGGTTTTCATCTTTCTTTCATGTTGATTGCTTGTCATTTTGAGACGACCAGAAATAGAGGTTGAAGGTCAATCTTTCTTTGATGTAAAGATACTTAGCCATTTGAATACTGATGTTTGGATGAAAGTAGATGTTAAACACTGGTTTTCTTCTTTTATCTTGGCCATACCCAATCTTTAAAAGACTGAAGATCGAGCAATTGAAGGCTTGAAAACAGGAGTTCTTTACTTAGTTTCTTTTGAATCGTTGACTTCTTCAATGGTTTTATGCTTATTGTTGACTTCCGCTGAGCTGACAGCAATAAATGAAAAAACTTCTAATGCTTCCTCTGGTTGATTATCGAGGAAGAGTCTTATGAGGAATCCTGCCAAAGTTATTGGTCGTCGAGGTCGAGGAAAATCTTCTTCTTCCTCCCTAACAGGCTTATGCTTCCGTGATTTCTTTTTCCCTTCTTTTTCTAATCTTACTTCCTTTTTTCTAATTTTGATAGAAGCACAACACCTTTTAGGGTCAACTTGACTTTCTTCTTTTTCGGCGAGTCACGAGGATCTAGCTTTCATTGTCATCATCATCTTCTACAGAATCATCTTTATTTTAGGAGTATGTCAATAGAATCTCTTATTGAAACCAAACAATTATAGGCTCGAAGGTCCAAAACTGGATGAAGTTTTCCCTTTGAACAAAAAACAATGTTGATGGTGAAACATTTGAAGTCATCGCTACTGTAGCATGATTTGTTTGTGCTACTTTATCGATATCCAACTCAATCTTCTTTCCATGGGCTAACTTTAGAATTGGCTCATTCAGCACGAAGCACTTTTCAACTGGGTGACTAACGACCCAATGATACTTGTAGTAATTAGGATCATCTACTTTTCCTGACTATTATGGTGCTTGCATTCTAGTAGTTGAATAAGTTGATTCTCTAGTAGTTGGGCTATTCAACTGGGTGACTAACGACCCGATGATACTTGTAGTAATTAGGATCGTCTACTTTTCTTGACTATTATGGCGCTTGCATTCTAGTAGTTGAATAAGTTAATTCTCTAGTAGTTGCGCTAACATATCTGCAATATCATAGTTAAGAAATGGACAAACCTTTTACTGTCTTTCTTTCAAGATTAGGTGACGTCTCCCTCCTCCATCATCTTTTGTTTATTTTCCTTTAGAGGAAAATTTCAATGCGATTGCATGAACGACCAAAGATTATTTTGTGGCACTATTCACGATCTTTTCAGTGCCCTTGGGTTCATTCTTATCTTTCCTCATTGTAGAAACCAACATATCCTTAGTTCCCCTGTTGCTCAACTCCATGCCATGGGCGCGATTCGCCAACTCTTCAAATGTATGAGGTTTTATCTCTTATAAATTGTAGAGAAGTCCCAAGTGCATGCCTTGGATACACATCTCTACTGCAAATAGCTGGTTTTTGAATTATTAATGTAATAATTAGCTTGTTTGTTTACTTGGGATGCCAAAACTGGTCCATATCAATGTGTATTTAATTATTTATGCATATGATATATGTTATAATTAAATTAAATCTTGTATGTGCATATTGTATGCCATGTAGATTTAAAATCCCGCCATGGGAAAGCATATTTCATGCATCGAAAGTAAGTTATAAATAGTTATAATATATAGTATGCACGATAAGGATTTCACGTTTTAATATAATAAGTTATATTAAATACGAAATGCTTGATGACTGTTATGGATGACCAACATGTCAATTGTTTTATAATTGTTATAAAAATCGGATTAGACATTTAAAATCCATAACAAAGATAAGATGCATGCTCACCTAGTGTTAACAAATAACAACTTGTTTTAATAGTTAAAATAAGTCGTTATCTTGTAAAACTAAAGTTACAAACTCAACCGATTTATAATCCTGTCTAACGCTGGAGGTATTTAAGTTGACGGTTTATAGAACACCTCCTATCTGGGGATTATAGTCGAATAATTGAGCATTGTTAACCCATTTTTATAAGCATGCGTAAGCGATGTGAGGTAATAAAAATTTGTTTTATCACTTAGACGTCGTAGGTCAAATCCAAATATAAACGTTATACTTGGATAAATCACCTAAACTTAGGTTGTTTATAAGTCGGAATATACCTGAGTAAAAATTTACCAAAAATAAATTAGAACGCTTCAGAGTGGGAGATTAATAATATACATGATATATTGTTTTTTAACACTCACGTCCTAAAGAGTTCACATCGTGAGATCCATGCTCGACTTCGTGTTGGTTTTAATCCAACTGCTCCATTCAAAAAATGTTTGTATGGGTCAATAGAAAGGTAAATAGGGGGAGTAGTTCATAGTAAGTGGGTGAAGGATATGTGTCAACATATCCTGCAGTCTCTTCCATTAGGTTACACCATGAGATTCCTATGTTGTATATGCTGTCATTTTTAAGCGGCATTAACTAGTCGTTTTTTCAGTGGCTATCTCCTCGGAGGGTTGTAACATGGGATTCGGAACACCGCAAACTTAAGAGATGAATAGGGTTTCACAGTTTCGTCTTCAACAATGTTTTCCAAAATTCAGGAACTTGTTGATACCATTCTATGAAGTCTGAAAATTGAGGGTTACACTGATAAGAGTTACTAATTGCTAGTAAGTTCTTGACCACAAGTGGTAACTAAAATCACTATAGGAATACAGAGTTATTCTGATATTAGAGTTTAGTCAAGAGTGTCTTGCTTCAATAAAGCAATATTACTGTCATTCGGTAGAATCTATTCGAACTCACTAATGTATCATTGCAAACAAATAATGATTTTTGGGTACAATATTAGGTTTGCTAAATTTAAATTGGATTTAAAAGCATTTTAGTTGAATTTATCTATATAGATCAACATGACAATCTTTCTAACAACTATTCGTTTCCATTATGTTTTAACAGTCTTAAAACATTCAACGTGGGAATTAATCGAAATTCTAGTTGTTGATGGTTTAAAATTGGTTTTAACAAGAGAAATGTTCTCCAAATCCTAGCTCATATACAAATCAAATTGTTTGAATTGGTTATGACAGATAGATTAGGGCAAACGATAAAGGCTCTATTAGCAAGCATATTCGATGTACTAGCTAAGAAATTGAAGATCATGATGTTAGATCATGGAGTCGTTTCAGGCATTGTATAGACAATGAGTCAAGAATGATATTCTTGATAAGTATTTATGGTTACAACATAAAGAATAGAACTTATGTCAGTAAACAGTTTCCAGATATGTTGGAAGTAAACAAAACTGTCATAGAAAAGAAAACTTGGAAAGCATCACAAATATGATTTATTTGTTGTTGAAACGTTTAATGGAAAAATTAACCTGGGCATTAATTTCAGGAACTACTAAACATATTCATATTTTTATTCAGAAACTACTTCCTGGACACAGTTTTCAAAAGGCTAAATAACTTTCAAGATAGTGACTAGGGAATGTTATCTTAGTAAAATGAGTGGACGATATAAAGTGTTTAGAAGAGATAGATTCTTTTTACATGAAAAAAGTTTTTTTTTTGTTTTTTTAAAAAACAGTTTTTAATATCTATCTCATGTTTTGCAAGAACATTAGCATACAAATTTCTTTTGGAATTAATTAAGTATTCATCAATTCAAAAGGAATTAAAATATGTTCAACAAAAGTGTGCGTGTGCGTGTGCGTAAAACTCAAGGTGGAAAAGTTTTCCAAATACTTATCTTTGGCACTCAAGACTCGGGGAGATAAAATCTCAATAGGATTGTGAAAGTGGTTAAGAGTAGACTACTAAACCAGTTAGACCAAAAGATCTTTTATGAGAAAAGGTCTTAGAGCCAAAAATAACCCTTAGAGTTTATGTAACCAGACTTCTGTAGTCCGATGAATGTCAGGGCACAAGGAGGGTATGAATGTTTCATCAATTTCATTGATGATCATTCAAGGTACAACCATATTTACCTAATATGTCATAAGTCCAAAATGCTTGAAAAGTTCAAGGAATATTAGGCAAATGTTAAGAACCAATTAGGTAAAAAAGTTAAAATCACTCTGATCATATCATATCGAGGTAAGGAGTTTTATGGACTTAAAAATTCCAAGATTGTTTTAATAGAACATGGAATTTAGTCTTAACTTATAGCACTCGTTACACCTTAATAGTATGGTGTAATGAAAAGGAGAAATATAACCCTGTTAGACATGGTTTGTTTAAATGAATGAGTTATACTTTATTGCTAAGTTCTTTTTGGGAAACACAGTCTAGACTGTAGGTTATATTTTTTAACATGGTTCCATTAGAAAAGTATTTTTGAAACACCATACGAATTATGGAGATGATATTAAAAATGTTTATGTCACTTCAGGACTTGAGGATATTTAACACATATATAGGTGCACAATCCAAAGAAAAAGGAACACCATTCAAAATTATATGCCTATTTGTAGGATATCCCAAAAAGAAATCAAATGTGATCTGTTTCTCAGCAGGATAAAAGTATTTGTACAGAAAAATTCTATATTCATAGAGAAAGACCACAAAATCATTAAAACTTAAAGTAAGCTAGTATTAAAAGAAATTACCAAAGAAACTACAGATAAATCAATAAACCGTTGTTGATAAAACTGGTACTTTAACAAGTAGTTGTTAATAAAGGCAGAACATCTGGTCAGTCACATCCTTCTAAAAAAGTTGATAATGCCTTAATGTACTGAGAGGGTTGTTCAATAACCTGACCTTCACATGAGTTTAACAGAAAATCAGGTTATCATACCAGATGATAACTTAAAGGTATATGTTGGTTTTTGAACAAACAATGGAAGATGTGTATCAAAACCAGTAGATGAAAGCTATAGACTACAAAATGGGGTCTTTATTTTAATTCTGTCTAGGAGCTTCATGTAGATCAACCAAATAGGGTAAAACTTATAGGTTATAAGAGGATCTACAAGAGAAGCTGAGACTTAGCTAGTAAAGGTCCAGACCTACAAAGCTAAACACATGGCAAAAAAGGCTTTTTCCTAATGAGAAAAAGGTAGATTCCTATTCTCAGGTTTCTATGGTCAAATCTATTAGAATACTCTTATCCATTGTTGCCTTTTTGTGATGTGGCAATTGGAACTCAAGATAGTATTTTAATAGCTATTTGAAAAGAATATTTATGTGTTCTCAATCAGAGAAGTCTATTGAACAGGGTCAAAAACAAAAAGTTTGCAAACTTTATAAAATCCACTTATGGGTTGGAAAAGCATCATGATCTTGGAAAATAAGATTTATCACATGAAATTTGAAATTTATCAATGGACTGTAGTTTCTTTTTGGAATATGATGTTGATTATTTTCTACTCATTAGGAATGAGGTTTTTTTTTTTCCGACTGACATTCAGAAATTGCTAGCATCACATTCCAAATAAAGATTTGGGAGATGCACGGTATGTTCTTGGAATCCAAATAGTTTGAAATCACTAGAACAAAATGCTAGCATTATCTCAGACATTTTTTTTTATATAGACAAAACGTTGTCTAAATATAAGGATCCCAAAAAAAACTTAGTTACCTTTCAAGTATGAAATTCATTTGTCTAAGGAACAATATCCTTAAGACATCTCAAAAGGTTGAGGTTATGAAATGAATTCCATATGCATCAGCAGTTGGGAGTTTGTTATATACCATGTGGTGTATATATCCAAACTTAGGCTGTGTAGTTGGAATAGTCAGCATATTACAATCCAAAAGTAGAGATAATTATTGGACTGCCGTTAAAAATATCCTCAAGTATCTTCAGAAAACGAGCGACTATAGGCTTGTGTATGAAATTGAGAATCTGATCCTTATTGGATATGTTGCTTCTGATTATTAGACCGATATGAATTCTAGGAATTCTAATTCGGGATTAGGATTCACTCTAAATAGATAAGCTATAGAATAGAGGAGTGTAAAGCAAAGTTGTTGCTAACACTACTATGGAAACAAAGTCTGTAACTGCATAATAAACAGCGGTAGAAGCTAAATGGCTTAGGAAGTTCTTAAACAATTTGTAAAAGATTCCAAATTAACATTTTCCTATCACTCTTAATTGTAATAACAATGGAGTAGTGATAGAATCAAAAGAAATTAAAGGTCATATACGCTGGAAATAGGTCAAGCGCATGTATTATCTCATCAGGGAGATAATACATTGAGGAGGCATGATTGTCACGCAAGTAACCTCACAAGAATTTCAAGCTGATCAGTTTACTTAGACTCTCACGGCTAAAGTGTTTGAGGGTTACCTAGTGGGAGAATTCTTGGGTGTATAGTGATGCCCTAGTTTATTGTATTTATTCTCTCATACTCAACCTTGTACGATATACGTAAAACGTACTGGAGCTTTAGTCCAAGTAGGAGTTTGTTGCGTTGTATGTTCTAAAACTCACAGTTTGTTGACTTTAAACACATTCTATATGCAATACAATGGTTATTGAATGTGTAAATTGCACTAGTCTAAATCCAACAAACTAAACAAACCTATAGTTATAGTATGAATACTTGAACTTTATGTCATAAAAGAATATCAGGTTTGAGTATATAGCCAAAACGGTCTATAAGTATATGAATATAGTTGGGTACCTTATCATGGAGATACTAATGGATGTCACTCATTCTGTATATTGATACAAATGATGTGATCCCGAAATCGTTTGTGGAGAAATGCGAGTGGTGGGGCATCCTATTCAAAGGATGTTTGCATAATACTGGACCGCGAAATAATCACTTTTTCTTTATAACGTTGTTTACTATTAAAAACTGATTATTTCAATTAGATGACCTACGGTAAGTCGATCTTAATTCTGAGCTAACTATGAACTCCTGTTTATTCGAGATTATCCTTAAATTTAGATGGATGAAGGTTGGCTTAACAGCGCTGACTCAATAAGCCCCCCATTTCAAGAGTAAGACCGGGTGGATAGTTGGAGACATAGTCCTGCAAGATGAAATTCACTCCTATCCGCTTTAGGGTCAGCATATAGGTTGTTCCCTTAAGTATTGACTCTTAATCTTAAACAAATGGGCCATGCCTTCTCAAAGCATAGAGGGACTCGGCTTATTGGTAGGACCATAAGCCAATTGTTCATTAATGGACTAGTGGAGACTTAAGAAACAAGATGTATTATAGGAGTAAAACAGATTTTTGACCTAGTTGTGAATATGAACAACCTATGAAAGATCGACTTACTACATGGTTAAATCAAATGGATATAAATATATCTATGGTGAGAAGAGTGCAGCCATTGGGCTTTGGTGGAGTGTCCCTGTAGCTAATGAATATTGATTAATTCGGTTAAAGAAGTTTAGCCAGTTAATCTCAAATCGTTGGAGCTCATGATCCGTAGGTTCATTAGGTCCCCCTACTAGCTCATGTACGGACTAACTCTTAGAATAGTGTGATTAAGGTAATTTTAAACGTTCAAATTTGAATAAAGAGAATTATTAATTATATTCAATATAATTAAACGTTTAATTATCGCATTAAATAAAATTGGAGGATTGGATGAAATTTAGATTCGATTTAAATATTAAATACATAGACAGAGATTTATGTTTTTGGAATTGGTGTTTAATTAATTTAATATTTGATATTAAATCTATTTTGATTAATTAAATAGTTTAATTAATTGTTAACAATTAATTTTATTTAAAATTAATAAAATTATATATTATATTAGTTATTGAGTTTATATATATATGTATATATGTATATATGTATATATGTATGTATGTATGTATGTATGTATGTATGTATGTATGTATGTATATTAAGATTTAAATTTATAAGTTGAATTTTGAATTTAATTTAAATTATGAGAAAATCTACTTAATGGATTTGTCCCACATTAAACACCATGAAATTCCACTATCTTCTTCAATATGAGGTGTCTTTTTCACATTCAATTAGATTGTATGGGAAATTTGAACAAAATTATCACAAATGCCTAAGAATAAAGATGATGCAAAATTTGGGTTTTGTTGAAAAATGTCGAGGAAGAGTTCTTCAACGAAAAAGAAGAAAACTAGTAAATTCTTCACATTTTCCCCATGAATTCAACCTCAATTTAGAATCTACCTTCCAATCTAAGGGTCTAGAGGATAGTAGAGAAGATCTTTTGGTTGTCATCAAGCATTTGGATGGAGATTCAAGTTGGATTGGAGAAGATTTGAAGTGGTTTCTTTAAGAGGTAAGTTTTTATGAACCCTAATTGAATAACATGATTGTTTACTCAAAAGTAACTTAATTAGATTGCTTAATGATTCTGGTTTCTTCCGCTAATTGCATGCCAACTCCAACATTGAAAGCATTTCCTTTCAAGGTTCAAACAAACTACTCGACTAGCAGGTCTTCTCTGGTCCCTGCATTTTTTGCAAATTTCAATGAAGTGAGCAACATGTTGGTTTGGATTGTCCTTACTATCGAACTGTTGGAGACTTGGAGGTTGGTACCCAGCTGATATTCTTAGGTTGTCGATTCTCTTTGTGTACGGGTTGGAATACATAAAAGAAGTTTGTGATGGTCCTTCATACTAAGCCTTTATGGAGTTTATGATCATATTCTGCAATTGTTGAACTAACAGGGAGGGACAAAGGTGAATTGTTGTAACTGGTTTTTCTACAACATAGTATTTCCTTTGTTATTGGCTTTCGCAACCAGAGTTTGACTCATCTCAGCAGTTTCTCGAGCCTATATTCAATCTTTTAATACAACGATTTCATGATCTCGCTCCTCAACAACTTTCATTAAGAGATTTGTCTTCTTCTCCATCACTGCCATGGCTGCCTCAACTGTTACATCTGCCGTTATGATAGATACTACGTCAAGGTATGATTCTTTCTTTGATTGGTTAGAAGCATAAGTAGAGGTGTCAAATAAGGGATTTTCTCTTATGACAACCCTGCTTTTAGGAGATTCCGTCAGTTGTTCCCATATCTTCTCAGCGATGACAAAACTTTGTTCTTGCTCATGCATGGTCTCTTTTTGAATGGCTACCAGTGATAGGTCCTATGTAGGCGTCGTTTGCAATAGTTACTTTGGATGCAACTTTCTTTGGCGCCATTGGTTTATTTGAATATTGAAAGAGAGATGAGAGGTAAAGATGTGCAATTGGATGTGCCAATTTGTTCACACGAGGTTTTCGAAGAAACTTGTTTCTTGGAGTTGAACTTGTGTTGATATAGATTTGATATGGATGTGGATCAATCTCTAGTACTTGATCGTCTAATTCTTTCTCAGTTGAATTCATACGCTTGATTAGCGAAGTGAACGATGTTCTTAGAATTGAAGGCTTGGAAGAATGCCTGTATCTGCAAAGGACTTAAGTTTTCAAGTGTGGTTAGCTTCAGAAGTTAAGGAATGTTCTGATTGATGGGAGAATTCTCTTTATGCTCTTGAGTGTAAATTTTATGACCCTACAAATGAAGAGAACTCCTTTTTTATAGAGTTCTCTAGTGGGTTTAGTGGCTTTGGGGTTAGTTGGTCCATAGTCCTGGTCCTTGGGCCCAATTAATTGGATTTGGGCCCTATTTGGCATTTGGACTAAATTAGGCTCAATTGAACTTTAGCTCGAACAAAAATATGAAATTGGTTTACATTCATTTTATTCAATCCAATGGTCGTGATGAAAACACGTGGCATCATCGGGATTTGGCAATTTATGTGTTCAATTTCAATTTGGGACACATGTTTAATTGGTCCCAAATTTAATAATTTTGTCATTGATTTGATAAATGATGTGAAAATTTATGATTGGTCAAAAATTTCTCATTCAATAATCGATAACTCAAATTTATGGATATATCGATAGATATTTAAATATTGACGGATATTCCGAGAAAAATCATGGATATCATGGAAATTTCGAAAAGTATTGTGAATTTTTCAATGAAATTATGCGATAAACTTACATAAATAATAAACTATGATTCTAAGCTTATAAATCAATAACTAGAAATTAAATATGATCGATGATGAAATAATAGATAACTGTGAAGACCAAGAGAATATTATGAACTTAATATTTAGTTCAATAGTTTATAATGAGTGAATTAGTGATCTAATTACAATCAATATATTTTTTTTAAAAAGTATGTATTTCAATATATTATAAAAAGTAAAATCAAATTTCAATACAAAAAAGTTGGGAAAAAAATAAAGAAAGAAAAAACAGACAAGAGTAAAAAAAAATGATTGAGATTATGGACTAGAGGGAGAGAAAATAACCACAAAATATAAATTCAACATATCTAAAAATGGAAAAAGTATATGGTGAAAGAATTAAAAAATAAAACGAAGGAAAAGATGATGGTTGCAAATGATATTGAAAAAAATGTAAATATAAAAAAGGATTTATATAATAATTAATAAAAAAAAAAGAAGATTTTTAAATAAAAAAAATGGGACAGACTATTTATAAGTTATAGCAAAATTTCACAAATTCGCTAGAGGCCCAAAAAAGCACGTCAAAGACAAAAAAAGCCCAGACAACACGCAAAAAAAGTCAAATCCATGCTGGTGCTCGACCCGATATGAGATTAATCAGAGAACCATGCGATTCTCCCCACAATTTTCCCTCAAATGCACACGTTAACATTTCATCTGCATTTATATCGTTCCAATTTTGAAATCATCTCTATCGTTAAGCCGAATCATCATCTTCTTTTTCTTCAACCAAATCATGTTTTTCTTATTCTTTTCTGGTAGTTCCTTATTCATCGTCTTCTTCTTTTTAGTCAATTCTTCTTCTTCTTCGCTGCATATAATTTCAATTTTGATTCTTATTCTTTATTTTTTATTAGTATCAGCAAAGGATTATAATTTATCAATGACACATCAACTCTTAAAGGTTATTATTAATCCTTTTCTCTCATCAAACCTATCACCATTTAGTTTATAAATAAGATCTTGTTTGTTCATACTTGTTAAACCTAATTTTTTTAAACATATGACAAGCAACAAAACGAAAAGGAAAAACAGTGAAAGATGAATCGTCAAGAGGAAAAAAATCATAAAAGAAGAAGGAGAAAGTAAAAGCAATGGTATAATTCTTAATACTATCCTTTTGATAGACAATGATAGTGTTCTATCACCGTCTATCTCACTACTATTGTCCATCAATGATAGACCATTACAGTATTCTATCACTATTTATCATTATAGATATGTTTTCATTACTGATATCTTGCTCGTTTGCTTATTTGATTGATGGTAGATATTCATTATCGAAATCTTGTTTGCTTGCTTGTTTGCTCATATATAAATGTTGAAAAAGGTCGATAAAGATAGTGATAGACTACTATCAATTGTATGATTTTGTTGATATTTTGTTTCCATCAACTATACACTACACATTGGTATTGATATTGATTTTTTTTTTTTTTTGCTTTTTAAATAGTTGTGTTAGCTGATGATCTTTGCTAATATATACTTGTTATATGGTTGCTTATATATGATTGTTCATCAACAACATTCTATCAAAGCAATGATAAAAGTCTATCAGTGATTCTTAGTGATAGATAATGATAATATTATCGTTGTCTATCACTGATAGGCGGTGATAGTTAAAACAAGTTATAATCTAATTGATAGATGGGTGTTGGGTTATACTATCTTTTGTAGGCTCAATTAATCAAGATTAGTCCTAAGTTGGTGAATAAATGGTTGAGGCTGTCTCTTATACACATCTAGATGTGTATAAGAGACAGGTGTGGAAGTAATAGAAAGGAAAGCTTCCCTTATAGGCTTGCTTTCCCAGTAGAATTGACCTTTGCACAGAGCTTCAGCTACGGGAATCGAAAGAATTCTCTGCTCGGGGACTCATCTCTCAGCCTTGTCTCATTGTTCTCCCGGATCTACTCTAGACAGTCGCTCCAGACCAGCCTCTTTTTCAGAATCAGTATATGCACGTCTCTATGTATATATGTATAACTTTCAGTGAATTTAAAGAAGCTATTTATAGGCGAGGCCTTGGTTCTTTGAATTTGTGGTCTCCACTGTATAGTTATGGTAGTTCCTGAAATGGCAGAATGGAAAATTCCTTCTGTTACACAATCAATCCGTTAGAAATGCACAACTAAAAGCTGTACACTTATCAGAATCCTCCGCAAATGCGTTTCTCTTCACATCTTCGATCAATCGCCGCATGCAGTGTTGTTTTTTATTACCGCATACGGTTGAAATTGCGTTGATCACTAAGCTCAAGATCGATTATTGCATGCGCCGTCATTGCGTTGATCATCTTTTCGTTCTTGATTGATGAGCGCAATGTGACGTAGATGCGTTGTTTGTTTTGTCTTCGAGCCATTAACGCATGCGGTGACCTATTTCCTATAAAACAAAGACTAAAACATTCTATTTTCCATTGCAATGGTGTTAGTGGGTGTATTTACGACATTTCTTAATTTTCGTATTTCTTGGCCAATTTGTATACTATCGATGCAACTTTTCTTTCTTTTTTGCCACAATATCTAAATAAAACAGTATAACTTGTATTTCTACAAGTTATCACACTCCCAAATTTAGATATATGCTTGTCCTCAAACATATCTTCGACTAAGGCAATTTCAATCAATTCTTATCCTAACTTTGCGTCGATTGGTTGCTCCGAATGCTCCACCTATATAGCGCAATTTCCTTCATCCTTGACAATTCATCAACATACCCTACTTTATTCTTTTATACAACAAACCTCTACTCAAAATTCCTTTCTTATTTTGAAAAGAATGTTTACCTCTTCTTATAAAAACAGCTAGGTGCATCTGTATGCGGTGGTCTAGTTTGTGTAATATTATTAGAGACTGTTGATTATGGTTACACCCTTCGTTTTGGCTTGCTCCCACGAATGTCATGCAAACATCCAACTACGGTTGTGTGCCAATCTCAACTTCAACTTTTGATTTTCAGCTAAGTTTTAATTTTGTTGGTCAGAGGAGTTGTCTCTTATCTTTTTTTATCTTTTCATATTGCGTCGTTCTTGGAAACCCACCTTTGTTTTGGCTTGCTCCCACGGGTGTCATGCGAACATTCAACTACGAGCAAGTTCATTTCATGACTTAACTCTTATCAGGCTGAGATTTTTCCTTAGAGATGTGCAAGGTCCTCGTTGCGTTGTTTTGGATAGAATAGACAGAACACTTAGTCAAAATTTTGAAAAGAAGGTTGGAGTTTTGAAGTATAAAAGGTAATGCAATGTTATTGTTATGAATTATTTAAGTGTTAGTCAGAAAATACAAAGTGTGAGAAATGTTGCTAAGGGTATGCATATTACTCATCATGGCAGCGCAATTAATAATGCAAAATATAAGATAAAGAACATCGCAATAATTGACAAAAGATGATAAGTAAGAGGCTAACACATACGGAAAGAATAGTTACTCAGTTGTATTAAAATTAACCAAGTATACAAAGAATTACAAATATCGCAATACAAAATTTGAGCATGTTCAAAGAAT
>NC_052360.1:70385432-70387480 GCF_009727055.1 Benincasa hispida | reverse complement strand
CGTAAAATACGTATGCGCGCAACACGCCCCTCAGCGCAATGCCTCTATGTAAGATGGACGCAAAGTGTATCTTGTCAACGCAAGATGCACCCATCATCGCAATGCATACCAATTTTTATTTTTCTTTTTAACTCATCAACAACGCAAGTCGATACGACTTTGCGGTGTTCATTTTCTTTTTATTCAGTCATTCACAAAGCTTTAAAAACCACGTAACTAGTGCAGAAAAGTAAGGAACTTAAACAAAGCCTGGGAATAATGCAATTGAATTAAACTGAAGGTAAACTCATAAAGAAGTAAAGGCTATTCTAGTAAACAATAAATAACATAATGCAGAAAACCGTAAAGGAAAGCTGTAAAGAAAGCGATTAAACATAGATATAAGGGATGCTGATTGAAGGAAGTTTTTCAGAGTTACCGTAATAGCATCCTCGCAAGCGGTCAATCCTGCTTTCCTAAGTCGATGGTCTCCATGCCTCGTTCTATATTGCCCCCATAGTAGGGCTTAATTCGTTGACCATTGACTTTAAATGTGTTGCTTCCATCTTCAGTTGTTAGTTCCACTGCACCATGGGGAAAGATAGTCTTGATGCGGAATGGCCCAGACCAGCTAGACTTCAACTTCCCTGGAAACAATCGTAAACGTGCGTTAAAAAGAAGTAACTGTTAACCCTCGAAGAACGTCCGATTGCTTATGTGGTCATCATGTCACTTCTTGGTTCGCTCTTTATAAAGCTTGGCATTTTCGTAGGCATTCATTCGCCACTCGATCAGCTCGTTCAATTGCAACTTTCGGACTTCCCCCGCGCTTGATATATCAAAGTTCAGCTTCTTGCTTGCCCACATTGCCTTGTGTTTCAACTCGAGAGGCAGATGACAAGCTTTTTCGAAGACTAGAGCATATAGGGACATGCCTATTGGAGTTTTGAAGGCAGTCCTGTATTCCCAAAATGCTTCATCGAGCTTGGGTAACCAATCCTTTCTAGAGGTACTGACTACCTTCTCCATGATAGTCTTGATCTCCCTATTAGAAATTTTTGCCTGCCCATTGGTTTGTGGGTGATATGCGATTGCAACTCTATGGCTGACATTAAACTTGGTCCAGAATATATTGATGACCTTCTGAAGGTGGAAATGGGCCCATAAAGTCGATTCCCCAGACATCAAATAATTCAATTTCCAAGATTAAAGTCAAAGGCATTTCATTTCTTCTGGACATGTTCCCTGTTCTCTTGCATCTGTTATACTGCACAACATGGGCATGGGTGTCCTTAAATAGTATTGGCCAGAAATAGCCACTCTGTAGGACTTTTACGGTGGTCCGTTGCCCCCTAAAATGTCCTCCATAAGGGGGCTCATGACAAAGTTCCAGAATGTGCTTGGCCTCATGCTCAGGAACGCATCGACGCAAAATATGATCATGTCCAAGTCGATACAAGAAGGGGTCATCTCAGAAATAGAATTTGACTTCATGTCTCAGCTTCTTCTTCTGCTGGTATGAGTAGTCTTCTAGTACTTGACCGCAAAATATGAAGTTTATAATGTACGCATACTATGGAATATTAATGCATACCGACATAAGTTGCTCGTCAGGGAATCTTTCTTCAATGTCTTTTTCTTTCTGCTGAACCTTACAATTTTCTAGCCGTGACAGATGATCTGCTACTTGGTTCTCAGTGCCCTTCCGATCCTTAATTTCTAGGTCAAATTCTTGCATGAGTAATACCCACGTTGTCAGTCTTGGTTTCGCATCCTTCTTCGTCATAAGGTATTTGACCGCATAATGATCAGTATACACCACAACATTTGTTCCAATTAAGTACTGTCAAAATTTCTCTAGTGCAAATACCACTACGAACATTTCTTTTTCCGTGGTGGTATAATTTTCCTGTGCATCATTCAACGTTTTGCTTGCATAATAGATAGGATGCAAAACCTTGTCCTTGCGCTGACTCAAGACTGGCCCCACTGCATATCCACTAGCGTCACACATCAACGCAAATGATTACGTCTAATCCGGCACAATCAGAATGGGTGCGGTGATGAGG
>NC_052360.1:70318977-70385312 GCF_009727055.1 Benincasa hispida | reverse complement strand
TGGAATGCTTCAGCGCATGCGTTATTAAAATCATATTACGTGGTCAATCTCGAGGAGCGCACTTAGGGGTCTTGTGATTTGAGAAAAGTTGCGGATGAATCTTCGATAAAACCCCGCGTGTCCCAGAAAACTCCTAAGTGTTTTCACATTAACTGGTGGTGGTAACTTGGAAATTGCGTTGATTTTCGCTTGATCAACTTCCAAGCCTTCCTTTGATTTCTTGTGACCTAGCACGATTCCTTCTTCAACCATGAAGTGGCATTTCTCCCAGTTCAGAACAAGAATAGTTTCAACGCATCTTTTCAAGACTTTTTCAAGATTTGATAAACATGAGTCATAAGTGTTGTCGAAAACTGAAAAGTCATCCATAAATACCTCGACCGACTCCTCCAAGAAATTTGAAAATATTGCCATCATATACCTTTGGAAGGTACTTAGTGCATTACAGAGTCTAAACGGCATACGATGGAATGCAAATGTGTTGAATGGGAACGTGAAAGTTGTCTTATCTTGATCTTTGAAGGCAATCGCAATTTGGTTGTACCCTGAGTAGCCGTCAAGAAAACAAAAGAATTCATTCCCCGCAAGTCGATCTAAAATTTGATCAATAAATGGGAGTGGAAAGTGGTCCTTCTTCGTGGCTAGATTTAATTTGCGGTAATCCATACATATTCTCCTCCCTGTAGTTGTCCTTGTGGGAATTAACTCATTCTTGCTATTGGTGACGACTGCTATAAGATATAGTGTAAACGATGCCTGCATCAAGCCACTTCACTATCTCTTTCTTCACAACCTCCCTCATGGCAGGGTTCAAGCGACATTGCCTTTCTATAGATCATGTTTTTCCTTCTTCAAGACGAATCTTATGCATGCAATACGAGGGACTAATTCCTCGAATGTCCGCTAAGGTCCATCCCAAGGATTTTGCGTTGTTTTTAAAGATCTGAATAAGTGTTTCCTCATTTTCTTTGCTCAGTGAGGCAAAGATTATAACCGGTAAAGTGTTATTGCCTCCTAAATAAACATGGGTGGTTCTTCTAAAGATGGCTTAGTACGTTGCATTGTTCATTCAAATAACTTGATTGTTTCAAATCTTGACTCAGTTTGTATTGCGGTGCAATTTTCCTCCCACATTGTGCCGATCCCAAAGTCTTCTTCTCTGATTCTTTTTGAGGTTCGTGCCAATGTTCTTCCTGCAGTTCCTTAACATATTGACAATTTTCCATATCCCTTGGGTATTTCAACGCATTAAGAACATTGAACTTAACTTGTTGATCGTCGACCCTTATGGTAAGTTCTCCTTTCTGTACATCGATCAGTGCTCGCTCTGTTGTGAGAAATGGGCGACCCAAGATGATAGGTACCTCAATGTTAGCTTCATAGTCTAACATGATAAAGTCAGAGGGAAGATGAACTTATCTACTTGCACAAGTACATCCTCTATTTTGACCTCTGGATGTGTTATTGATCTATCGGCCAACTGTAACATAATTGTGGTGGGTCTTGCGTTGCCGATATTTAACTTTTTGAAGATTGACAAGGGCATTAGGTTTATACTTGCCCCCAAATCACACAACGCATTTTCGACTTCTTTTCCCCCTATTGAGCATGGCAATGTGAAACTCCCGGGATCTTTCATTTTAGTAGGGATGTTGTTATGAAACAATGCACTACATTCATATGTTAACGCTATCGTTTCATTCTCTCCAATCTTCCTCTTGTTAGCAAGTATGTCTTGAGGAATTTCACATAGCTCGGCATTCATTCCAAAGCTTCTATTAAAGGAATGTTGATATGTAATTGTCGGAGAACATCCGAGAACCTCTTGAATTATTTGCTGTCATCTTTCTTTCTCAGTCTGGACGGGAAAGGTGGAGGATCCTACCGTACTTCCTATTCTATTGGTTGTTCATTGAGGTCCTTTGCTTACTGTGTTTTAGGAGTTGGAGGTTGCGGTGGCTTTACATTGGAGTCTTGCTGAGACTTATTCTTTGCAGATGTACTTTCTTCTAAACTAGTAATTTTGTTATTTGTGGTTGAATAGTCATCGTTGATGGTTAAGTCTACTGGTATTATTATTGGATCTAATATTGGTGACCCAGGGACTATTGTCTTGCCACTTCTCAATGTCACTACTTGACATTACTTCTTACCGCTTGGTCCCGATGCTCTTGAGCTGCTAGGTAGCTTACCAGGCACTTTATTCTTAAGTTCGATTGCAAGCTGTTCAATCTGTACCTCTAAATTTTTAAGGGAGGAAGCTTGTGATTGCTTGATTGCCTCGTTCTTCTCAATATACTATTTCAATAATGTTTCCAAAGATGAGGTACTATAAGAGGTGTCAGAAGAGGACGGTGGGTCGTAGGGATGTATACTCTAAAAATTACCTTGGTTGTGATTCTGATTAATGAAAACTGGAGGATTACCTCGATTCCCGGGAGATGTGACTAGCTCATGATGATTAACTTTTTGGCCCCCCTAAGTTTGTTGACTTCTCCCAACTGAAAGTTAGGTGATTCCGGCAGCACAGAGGGTTAGGTGTGCCCGATTGAATTTGTTTGTGAAGTAGGGAGTATAAACAGATTGTTGATTAATACAACAAGGAGACAGACTTCCACTGAATGACCTCCTCTCCGAGCATTAGAAACGCAGAATTATTGAGGGACCAACAGATTGCAGTATAACGGCAGTGGTGCTTGCGCTGATCCTTGAGAGAGCTGTCCTTGCTAAATAGCCATAATCTGGAGGATCGAGGTTACTGTGGCCATCTGGTCAGCCAGGGTGCTCATTGTATCAGCTGGTACAATGACACTTTCAACTCTTCTTTGTTCTGAGCCTCTTTCTCCATACAAGTTATCTATCCATTCATCTATATTTTGCGAAATACGATCTAAGATGATCTTTGCTTCTGTATACGTTTTGTCCATTAATCCTTCTGTCGTGGAGGCATCAGCAACTGCTTGCATTGATCGATTCAAGCCGTTATAAAAAGTCTCCATCATAATGCAATCAGGAATCCCGATGTGCGGACAGTTCTTCATTAATTGTCTGAATCGCACCCAGGCGGTGCTCAAAGTTTCATAACCCTTCTGTTCGAAACTCAACACGTCCCTCCGTCTCCTTGCGTTAATGGCTGGAGGGAAGAACCTATTCATAAACCTTTCGACCAACTGATCCCATGCACTAATGTCATTTGGCTCTAGTGACTGAGCCCACCTCCTTGCCTTATCCCGCAGTGTATACGGGAAGATATAGTATCTAATTCCTTCGGGAGTCACACCAGGTATGGAGAATGCATTGCACATGTCTACAAAACTGGTCGGATGGGCATACAGGTCTTCACTTTGTAGACCTCCAAATTGCCCCGTGTTTTGTATCATTTAGAGCATGACCGACTTTATTTCAAAGCATGCGTTCTCCTCAACCATTGGTCATGAAATTCTAGGCAAGAAGTTGTAAAGATTGGGCGCCGCATAATTCCTTATTGGGATGTTGCAGTCAGCAGCAAAAAGGAGGGGTCTTGCACTGACCAATTCGCCCATTGATTTCCTTCAAGCCCCTCGTTATTATTTTCCATATTGACTCTTCTACGCCTAACTTTGTTCTGGCGTGCCCTCGCGCGAAAAGTACGCTCAATCTCTAGGTTAGCTTTGAATTCTATATCGGTTTCAGTACTTATAAACCGTCAGCCTACTCTTCGCAATAAATAGACAGTACAACAGAGATCTGTCCTGCAACATACCACAAAAGTATTCAATACTAACCATTACCAATCTCCGGCAATGACGCCATAAACTTGTTACAAAAAAGAGATTTATTCTATGCTATGTTGTTGCACTTATGCACACTACTGACGTATGAATGGATGATACAAGCTCATGTTCCCGGCAACAACGCCATAAACTTGTAACCAAAATTTGTGTATGTATTTCCTTTATTATGCATGCACTGTGATGATAGATCTTATGCTACAAGCTCATGTTGCCATAAACTTGTAAGGATACGAATGAAATGTTGTCTATCTATTGCGCTGATGAATGAAATGAATGGTGTTATATATGCTCAAGTGCTTGCGATAAAGACATTTTTATGCGATACTACATTCTAAGTATATGCGCTGATAATGATATGCTCGTAGTATGCGATGAAGTAGTGCGTGTCACAAGTTTCCTTGCNATTTTTATGCGATACTACATTCTAAGTATATGCGCTGATAATGATATGCTCGTAGTATGCGATGAAGTAGTGCGTGTCACAAGTTTCCTTGCGCTGAAAACAAGTATAATTCCAATGCAAGTTTCCCATAATGATCCAAGGTCGAACACGGGGATTGTTTTCGTTAATGCGATACTTATGTGATACATGCGATCGGATTTAACAATGAATAAATAATGTTGGTTTATACAGAAATATAAATTGCGATTAAAGTAAAAATGCATTCACAAAGTAAAATCCTAAACTAATATGATACATGATACAAGATACATGATACTGAGGTCGAGAACTGACTGTGAAGTTGTACAAATGAATTGATGTATGTGATGGCAAGTCTTATGAATGAAGCAGATAGAGAAAGAGTAAATAGTAAAAACATCGCAAGTTTGTCAATCATGTTAAGAACGCAACTAAGGTTCCGCTTTCCTTTGGCGTACACCTCTTAGTGATCGGTCGCGTTCCCATATCTCTATGGTGAAACAGGGATGAACGTGATGAACACAAGGTTGTTTCCATCTCTGGAAATACTTTTTCGCTTTAGTTAATACATTCTTCCAACCTTTTCTCGATAGGCAGAATAACATTTTCACTTTAGCTAAACTTGATTATTTCCTTAACACAGATTAACTCACTCGCTTAATTCTTGCTATTTACCCGGAGATTAAGAACACATCATGGAGGAAATGGATTATGAATGTATGGAAAGAGACAGAGAGATGATAATGGCGACGATGATAACATTTAATTCTAAGATTAAGCGTTTGATACATGTTGTGAATGAAAGATTAAAGAAGATGAATACAAAAGATGAAATAGAGATTAGCAAAAAATACGAAAATAATGTCAACGTCTTGACACAGATCCCGATCGAAGATTGTGCTTGTCGGCATGTGGATATGGTGGAGAGGAAAGCTTCCCTCTCAAGCTTGCTTTCCCGGTAGAATTGACCTTTGCACAGAGCTTCAACTACGGGAATCGGAAGAATTCTCTGCTCGGAGACTCACCTCTCGGCCTTGTCTCGTCGTTCTCCTGGATCTACTCTGGACAGTCACTTCAGACCAATCTCTCCCTCAGAATTAGTATATGCACATCTCTATGTATACATGTATATCTTTCAGTGAATTTGAAGAAGCTATTTATAGGCGAGGCCTTGGCTCTTTGAATTTGTGGTCCCCACTGTATAGTTATGGTAGTTCTTGAAATGGTGGAATCGAAAATTCCTTCTGTTACGCAATAAATTCGTCAGAAATGCACAACTAAAAGTTGTACAATTGTCAGAATCCTCCGCAAATGTGTTGCTCTTCACATCTTCGATCAATCGCCGCATGCAATGTTGTTTTTGGTTACCACATGCGGTTGAAATTGTGTTGATCACTAAGCTTAAGATCGATTGTCGCATGCGCCGTCATTGCGTTGATCATCTTTTCCTTCTTTATTGATGGGCGCAATGCGACTTAGATGCGTTGTTTGTTTTGTCTTCGAGCCATTAACGCATACGGTGACCTATTTCCTACAAAATAGAGACTGAAACATTTTATTTGCTATCGCAATGGTGTTAGTGGGTGTATTTACGACATTTTGTAATTTTCGTATTTCTTAGCCAATTTGTATACTATCGACGCAACTTTCCTTTCTTTTTTGCCGTAATATCTAAATAAAACAGTTTAAATAACTTGTTTTTTTACAAGTTATCACCCTGCCTTCTCGTGATAGAGAAAGAACTTGATTCATAGGTATTATGAATCAAAATTGTTCATTAGAGGGTCAATAGGAACTTAAGGAACAAGATGTATTCACAGGGGTAAAACGGTGATCTTGACCCAACTGTGATCACAAATAACCTGTGAAGGATCGACTTATTGATCATGATTATATCAAGTGGACATAATATATCCACGGTGAGGGGAGTTCAACTATGGGCTTTAGTGGAGTGACCCATTAGTTAACGAATGGAGGTTAATTCGGTATAATGAGTTTTGCCAATTAATTTTGGATCATTGGAGCCCATGATCTGTAGGTCTGCGAGGTCCTCCTACTAGCTTATAAATGGATAAGCTTTAGAGTAGCATGATAAGTTAATTTGAAATGTTCAAATTAAAATTAAACGGAATAGGATAATTTCTACGTAAATATGATTTAAATATATGAAGGTGGATTTCTGTAAAAATTAAGTTAATATTTGATATTAAATTAATTGAATTATTTAAATAATTATTCATTAATTTTATTATTATAAAATTAATTTGTGAAATTAATTTACAAAATTAATAAAAAAAATTCAAATTGATTTTTTTAATTATTTGGTTTTTTGGAAAATTGAAAAACTACAAAATCTACACACAATGGAAAAATGAGATTTTCCATTATCATCTTCGACTAGCTCATGGTTGGGAGGAACCAATGAAAAGCTAGGGTAGAGCCTCGGAGCCGGCCACAGCGAAGATCGACACTCGAAGTTCGGAAGATTGGAGTATACAACTATCAATGAATAGGAGACCACAAGGTACATGCTCCTTTGAGTGCACAATTATTCTTTAGCTGTGCCTGTTTGGTACCGAGCTCTTTGAGGGCCTTTCTTTTGAATCACTTTTCTAGTAATCGGGAGTGCTGGCTGGATTGGCTCAAGGGTATGGACTAAACCCTTGCTTTCTCGATATCAGTAATTAAGGATCTCTCCTCCTTCTGGTAGGTGCAAGCAAGAAAATGAATATCAATATGTATAAATTCTATGAGCGGCAACTGTAGCGAAGGTTTTGTTTTGGAGATTCACAAGACAATAAGATCTCCGATTTCGTGCCGGTCTCTTCTCCCGCTCAGTCCAGTCCGGGAATCCTCTTCGTGATTTGCAAGAAGTGACAAAGAGTAGGAGAAAAGAGTGTAGGATTGGTATGGAAAGAGTGCTTTCTCTCTCCTTTTCTGATAAGGCTTTCCTTTCTTTCTTTTTACCCTCCATATAGACTCGAATCATTAGTCTTTTTATATCACTCTTTTGTATAGGGCATTTTGACTCTCACAGCTCAAAATTCTAGGAATTATAGTACCATTGGAAGAAGGGGCACCTGTGGGAACATCTCTACTGACAAACCATTTCAATAGTACGGGTGCTGCCGTGCCACGAGGCATGACCATGGAAGTAATGAAAAAGAAAAAGTTATTTAGTTGGACCATCAGCTCGAGATGTTCGAGTTTCGCTACTCTAGAGAAGATGAGACGCTAAAAATGAAAATGTTCAGAACGCATACCGAAAAGATACCAATGAAGTCGACCATTAATGACTAGTTCGAAGACCAGGAGCGGTCTGATCGACCAAGAAAGGCATGGTATTCTTTGGGCATTGCTTGGGCCGAGTTAAGTAAAGACTGGCTACCTAGTGATTTACAACCACCCTCACTACACACTTTCTATATATCTTTCTCCTCCCCCCTCTTTCTCACAACTAGTTGCTGCAAAAACCCATTTTACTTTTGCTTCATTAACTCCAAGCATGAACTACATCTCATGCAACCTTCTTCTTTGCATGATAGCCTACAATAAATAAAGAAGATTGGAGCGGAATTGAGGCATGCACTCAAAGAGTTTCTTTAGAAAAAATTGAGCTGAAGAATTGTTCTTCAAAGTGCGTTATAGCAGTAAACTACTCTCCTTGTTTCTGTTCCTTCAAGCTGTTCTTGAGTCCCACAACTCACTCTAAAGCTCCAAGAGGATAGTAGGGAAGACGGTGGTTCACAGCAAGTTTCGGAGAAGACAACAACTGAGAATCAAGATCTTGAAGAGTTCTACGAAGATATGACTTCAAACCTTCTTACGTTAGACGAGCATGCTTTAGTTTCTGCCAAAATTAATGAATTAGAGTGCTTATTGATCCTTGTTGCTTTTGTTACATGATGATATACTCTTATAATTTATAACACATACCATCTGATCGTTACAAGATAAAGTTTGTTATGTAAACTAAACTAGCTAAAATGGTATTTGAGTCACTGTTTTTACAAATTTTCCACCTTTACTCTAATGCTTGCAATCTTCTGATCTTCTTAATTCTGACCATTCTATTTACCATGTATCTGGAAGTTCGGAACCAACTTATTCTAGACATTTGATCAATTTAAGTTTTGATACTAGTTTTGTCAACATGTTTGTTGCGTTCTCTGATGTGTGAACTTTTAAGATTTCTATTTCCCCTGTCTCATCTGATGAAATGATACTTTATATCAATATGTTTTGTTCTAGTGTCGTATTGTAGATTTCGGGATAAATATATAGCACTTAGGTTGTCACAATAGAGTCTTACCATTGTTTGACTTAATCCAAAATCTTTCAACAATCCCTTAAGCCACAATGCCTCTTTAATTGCTTCAGTTAATGCTATATACTCAGTTTCTGTTGTACATAAAGCCACTATAGGCTGTAATATGGCTTTCCAGCTTATTAGATTAGGACAATAAAGGAATGGATAACCTGTTAGGGACCTTCTTTTGTCTAAATCACCAACATAGTCAGCATCCACATATCCATATAACTTTAAGTTTGGTTCAACTAATTTTTGGTAGACTAGTCTTGAGTTTTTATACCAAACTAAGTATCTTAGGATCCATTTAGTGACATCCCGGTGTCTCTTATCTGGGTTAGACATATACCTACTAACAAGACTAGCTGAGTATGAGAGATCAGGTCTGGTAGAAATCATTAATTACATTAGACTTCTGATTGCCTGACTATAGGCTATAATAGACGTCTGTTTTTTATGTTCTAGGTCAGAATCTTTAGAAGAGTTGGTTGAGGATAACTTGAAGTGCTGAGCAATAGGCAAGCTTACAGGTTTAGCATAACTTAGGTTGAACCTTTTTAGGATATTCTCACAATAGTTAAACTAGTTAATGCTTAAGATAGACTCCTCCCTGTTCCTTAGGATCTCAATCCTTAGAACTTTGCTTGCTTCTCCCAAGTCCTTCATGTCGAACTCTTTTTTTTAGGAGGTTTTAAACATGAGTTAAGTCTTCCTTGGACCTATCTGCCAGTAACATGTTATCCATATATATGAGTAAGCAAACCTTGTCCTTGTAAGAACTTGTATTTACATAAACACATGTGTCATAGGAACTTCTTTTGAATCCAATGCTAGATGTATAGTCATTGAACCTTCTATACCAGCACCTAGGTTATTTTAGCCCATAGATTGACTTGTTGAGTAAGCACATAGATTCTCTTTTCCTTTAACTTCAAATCCCTTAGGTTGCATCATGTAAATGGTCTTTTCTAGATGTCCATGAAGAAAGACAATTTTCACATCTAATGGACACAATTCTAAGTTATTTTGAGCAACCAAGGATAAAAGAAGCCTTATAGAAGTTTGTTTGACATATGGAGAGAAAATCTACGAGTATCTATTTCTTCCCTTTGTGTAAACCCCTTTACAACCAACCTTGCCTTATACCTAGGTTTTTTTTTATCACGGGATGCACCTTCTTTGAGTTTGAAAACCCATTTGGAAGCTACTGGTTTATAACCCTTATACAGAGGAGCTAAAGACCAAGTATCATTCACATTTAATGAATGCATTTCCTTATTCATGGCTTCTATCCAATTCCTTGCATCAAAACAACTTGTTTGCTTCTTTAAAGGTTGTTGGTTCTTGGTCAATAGAAGCCACAACAACATTTAGAACTAAATTCATATTTTGTCTATCCCTGGCTAAGGCATACTGACTCAAGTTGGGCTGCTGATTAACAGTCTCCTCTTGTTCGCCTACTTCTTCCTCAACTTCTCTTGTGTCACTAGGTAAGTTAGGTTCGGTTGGTTACTCAGTAGTTAACTCCACCTCAATTCTTGTGGTAGATGTCTCAGCTTCATCCTTAAGTCTCTTCTCCTTTTGCATAAACATCTCCTCTTCTCTAAAGGTGATGTCTCTGCTAAATATGAACTTCCTCTCTACTCGATGCCACATTTTAAATCCTTTGGCTCCCTTGGTAAAGCCTACAGACATGCACTTAGCAGCTCTGGCTTTCAACTTTTCTTTATTTTGGTAAACAAACCCTACACACCCAAAAACCTTAAGGTTGTCTAGATTAAGAGGATGATTAGTCCACTTCTCCTCAGGGGTAAACAATTATAGAGATGTGTGAAGGCACCTATTCAAGGTATAAATAGTGTAGGTTGCAGCTTTTGCCCAAAAGTTTTCACTTAGGATAGCATCAGAAAGCAAACATTTTACCCTTTCTATTATAGTTTTGTTTAACCTTTCAGCAACCCCAATCTGTATAGGTGTGTACCTCACAATCCTATGCCTAGTTATAACATTCTCACTACAGCATTTTAGTTATAACATTCTCACTACAACATTTTTCAAAGTCCTCATTACAAAATTCAAGCCCATTGTCAATTCTAAAGTATTTTAACCTTTTAGATGTTGGTATGTGTAAGCCCTGAACCTTAATTTCCCTACTTGTGCGTGTTTATTATTGAGATTAGTATAATGAGTAGATTAATAGAAGAATTAATCTTTAATTGTGGGGAAATGGATGAAGAATAAGGACTAAAAAGGGGAAAATGTGGTAGTATGCAAAGTTTGGCTCTCAAGTGAAATAGTGTGAACCTAGCAAGGGAAAAATTTGGCTAAGTGTTGTTAGGATGGAAGCCTATGTGTTAGACTTGTGTTGGGCGTTGGAGGAGTACTCTTATACGTTGATCTTACCTTTAAAGGTTAGACGAGCTCTATAAGAGCCCAGTATGGTCGAGAGATGGGGAGCTAGGCATCAGAGTTGTGCACGCCAAGGACATGTTGAGCGCTTGTAAGCCTGTGCATTGACAAGGCACGCGGCAACCAAGAAATTTACGAGGTTAGCGAGCATGTGAGCAAGGTGTGCTATATATGACAAGAAGACGCACGATAAAGGGGTGGCCTTAGCGTTGGCACAAGGCTAGGCATTGAACCCAACATACACGTGCAAGGGAAACGATGACTGTGGACTGTGCGTTGAGAGCAGCGTGCGAGGACAAGGATTTGGAGGTTAACTTGCAGCAAGGGGCATGCGATAAGACAGGCCATGGACATGAAGTGAGCATTAGCTTGGGTACTGGTCTAGTGCTATGCGATGATCAGGTTGGGCATGCGGTAAGTAAGGCTTGTGGTGATCAGGCCTGGCAAGTTGAAGGCTGGGTGATCCGATGGTAATAAAATCCAAGAGGCCAAGGCACAAGTGTTGTCTTTAGGACATGCGTTGAAGTTGGCATGCGTAAGGGTTGTTGTGTGTTGAAGCTAGCTAAAGGCGAGGCTTGCGTTGATAGCAAGGGAAGCTAATTAGCATTAAGTATTGTTAATGGATGCCAGTTGTCCTAATCAAGAGGGATAAGCATGCTTAAGCTAGATGTGGCAGCTTGCTAAGCACTGCATGACCAACAAACTTTAGTATAAATAGAGAGGCTCAATTTCAGAGCTCGGTTTTGGCAAACCACTAGAGCAATTAAAGAAATTCTAAGGCTATCTAAAAGTTGAAGGAATCTAGTTGATGAAGTAAGCTGCCGAAAGAAAGAATCCACCAGGAACGAGCTAGAAAATTTAAGAATTAAAGAGAGGACTAGCTCTTGGGTAAATCCAAAGCTCTTGTTAAATATTTGATGTTTACGACTAAACCATGAAGATTTCGAGGCTGCAATTTTAAGGTAAGCTTCCTAAGACATTTTTTAACAAGTTTGTAGAAGGAAGTTTAATGCTTTAAGCTCTAGAATTTGAGTTATTTAGGAAGTAAGTCGAATATGGAATTTTTTGAATAAGCAAGCAGCTGCTTGGGTTGAATAAGCAAGCAGCTCAAATTGGTGCAAGGGCAGAGGCAAGGTTGAGCGCGAGTGTTAAACTCTATGCGTTGAAGGAAAGGGCATGCGTTGAGGACTTGGACGCATAGGTGGTTGTGTGGACGATTAGGTGGGTTAGAAGAAACAATTGGAGCATGCGATAATGCAATGGGGGATGCATTGATCAAGCATGTTGGCCGCTTTGCAAGGACCTAAAACTCCAAAGAATTTACCAAGGTTTGAACGGATAGTAAGGTATGCGTTGGTCTGAAACCATTTAAAGAAATACTAAATGCAAGCTTAATTAGGAGAGTTAGTCTCACAAGGAGACCATTTCAAGAAGCTAACACATGGTATTTTGTTTTTAGGATTGACACCAATAGGGGACACCTATCAACCATAAAAGAGTTGCCTAAAAATCGTGAGTGACAATGTGGAATTACAATGTTTTAGAAAAAAATGTTTTATTAGAGTTTACTCACATGCTAAGCACTTTTAAGTAGTTTCCGAGCAACCTAGTTTTTATGAAAAGCATGACCAATGCATGGTGAAGTGAAGCATGTTTTTCCTATTCAAAGTACTAATGATTAACGCATGCTATCCTTTTAAAGCTAGTTTACAGGATGTTTTAATTAGCTTACTTCAAATGAATAAAGCATGTGATGATGTTATGTTTAAAGCATTAATATTGAAATTAAATGCTTTATGATTTAAATGTACATGCTTTAGTAAAAAGGTTTGTGCTTGAAATGCTATAAGAAGGATACTGAAGGACTTAGAGAAGGTATCTTAATGAAAGTACCTAAGGTATGATGTGTTAACCCTATACTACATTTTTCCTACATAAGTGAGTAACAAGCGTGTTAAGTAAAATTATGAAAGGTGATAAAGAAGGTAGGCCGAAGGAGGAAGAAAATTCTAAGTGTTAGAAATACTTAGTCAAGGGTGAGTTTTAGATAATATATCAAGTGAAAATTTGTTATATGGAAGCAAAGTGTAGGCATGTGTTGATGGAGAAGTGTGGACGCATGAGTTTGCATGTGTAGCAAACAAGGCTTGTAGAGGTTAAGTGTTGAAGGCAAGGGTAAACTATGCGTTGGTACTAAGGATGAACACATGGGTTGAAAGGTATGATGTGTTGTAAGGCTTGCGGCAGCCTCAAGTATGTGCGAGCAAAGGCGCTGGATGACCATGTAGCAGATGAGCGGCGCTATACGATTGGGTAAGCGATCGTCTAGTAAGTGAACGACACTACATGATGAAGTAGGCGATCGTGTAGGCGGGCGCTGGGCGATGTATAGTAAATGCACGGAGATCTAATCGATGCGGTAGCTGATCGTGTAGTAATTGCACGGACCTGAACGATACGCTAGACGATGCAAAGGATCGGCTAAACGATGGCGCTATGCGTTGGACAATAGCGTAAGTGACACTACACGATCGGCATCAGCGCTAGTCGATGAGCTGTATGATAAGTGCTAGACGATGAGCTGCACGATAAATGCTAGACGATAGGCACTGGCCGCTAGGCAATGGAGTATGCGATGTGCGCAAGTCGTTGAAACTCGTTGTATGCTAAAGTTATGCTTTGAGGCGAAGGCCTAATGAGGGTTATGAAGGAAGGGAAGGAAAAATAAATTAATTAAAGAAACTCACTAGTGGGAATTGGCGGGAAGCACTAAGTGCTAAATGAGGTGGCGGTTTGACCTTTGAACAGGGGAGGCGAAAGGAAGTATAAAAGGGAGAGGAATTTCAGAAGCTCGATTTTGGAAAATGACTTGAGCAAATTAAGTGAGATTGGTGCCTTTTGAAAGCTGGGAGAATCTAGTTTTTGAGGTTGTTTTGCCAAAGAAAGATTTCACACGGAGAAGAACAAAAAGTGAAAAATTTGTAGAAGGGGCAGATTCTCGAATTAATTAGAGCCTAGAGTGAATATTGTAAGCTCCAGGACAAACTACAAGGAATTTTTTGTTGATATTTTGAAGATAAGAAAGCTAATCACTTATAAACAAGTTTGTAGAAGGAAGGTTCTTAAAAAAGAGTCATGGATTTTGAGTTATGATTTTTTTAAGTTGGAACAGAGAATCGGTGCGTAAGTAGGAAGCTTCTTGGGAAGATTAACCAAGCAGTTCACCATTGTAAGCGAGAGCGAAGGTGAGTTAAGGAAGAGGTGGATCTCGCTAAGGATGAAAATCTCGCTGGTTTTGCACTGAATCTCGCTAGAAGTCACAAATCTCGCTGGAAAAGTCACAAATCTCGCTAGAAGTCACAAATCTTTCTAGAAGTGGCAAATCTCGCTCATGAGGATGATCTCGCTCATGAGGGTGATCTCGCTCATGTTGATCATCTTACTAGTAATGCTGTTTTGTTGGTGAAAGTTTCATTAGTAAGCGAGCTACCTGAAGCATTTTGCTGATAATTCTAAGGAATCTAACAGGGGATTAGGACCTTTCAGGCTAAGAAGAGCTAGAAGAGGCATATAAACCGTTTAAGAGTCCCGACGAGCTGTGAGTGGCTATAAATGATTTATAAATATTTTATTATCCATGCTTTAGTGACAGTTACTTTTATGTTGGTTATTTTACAAGAAGTTCCAAACAATGCAATTCTCTAGAGTTTATAGACACGTGCTAGTTACAAAGTTTATGAAATATGCTTTGGCACAATGGTTGAACCATGGTAGTTTTCAAAAGAAGATTCTATGACATGTTTACGTTATGATTATTTGTACTATGTTTTAAAGCATATGTGCTCTTAAAGTTATTGACATGCGTTAGCAAATAATATTCTTATGAAAACTATGATTTATGAGATCAAGCTTTCAGTAAATATGTTTTATGAAAATGTTTTCCTATCAGGTATTTTCAGCTCAATACTGAAGTATAAGGAGAAGGTATCCGAGTTGTACTACCTAGTTTCAGTTATGTTATGATTCTGATGCTGAAGTACATAGAGAAGATATCAGACTCAATTCAGTGATAAGCAGTGGTACCATGCCTCAGTTATGATCCTTGACATCAGGATCCAATTTGCTCTACGTGCACGTATGACAGTTAATCAGTTCAGTAGGATTGAACCATGAGGGTTCTTTCTTAGCATTGGCTGAGAGGTGTTGAACAAAAAGGTTCTCACCTCAGCCCAGACTTATGTTTGAGAGATCGAACAAAAGGGTTCTCTCTTAAACATGATACCCGACGATGAGATTAAACCACGAGGGTTCTTTCCTAGTATTGGCTGAGAGGTGTTGAACAAAAGGGTTCTCACCCTAACCCATGCTTATGTTTGGGAGATCGAACAAAATGGTTCTCTCTGATATCTGACGTTGAGTTTGAACCACGAGGGTTTTCTCTCAACCGGGAATCAGTTTAGCTATGTTTTCAGATACAATGGTTTTAAAAGTTCTATGTACACGTTTGCTTGGCATGTTTTAGTTCAAGTATTATGTTTTATAGCTTTCAGTTTAAGCATGAGATTTATGTTTTTATTAAGTCACTCACTGGGCGAGTAGCTTATTCTTTCAAATGTTTTTCTTTTCCCAGGTAGTGGTCATCTCCCTAGAGGCTAGCTGTCATCCTGCTCTGCCACTAAAGGACTCCAGTTAAAAGTCAAAAGTCTAGATAGAAGTTTTAGGTGTTTATTCTGTAAATGTTTGTACATATGTGTTGCTCATATTAGGGACTAGTACAGTATATTGGGACCGCTGAACTATGTATGTGTTAATATGATGTAATTATGTTGTTGTTGATCCCTGGTGTTCTGAGGTTATTTTTAATGTTTCATTAGTTTGGTGAATGTTATATATGTATTCCAAGGATCTAAGCAGGTTAAGGATGTTAGTTAGGCAGTAAGTGCCACAAAAGGGTTGGTAACAACTATCGTCACATTCACTTATGGACTAAGAAGGGTAATCTGGGAGGGGGTCTATTGAATGTTATATATGTATTCCAAATGGTTACAAAACGGGGTCTATTTTTTTTTAGTTTTCAAAAATTGACTTGATTTTTACAAACATGGGTAGAAAGTAAATTTTCAAAACAATAAATCTGGATCTAGTAGATGTATTTATAGGCTTAATTTTAAAAAATTAAAAACAAAAAAAATTAAATAGTTATCAAACGGGGCCTTAATCAACTTTTTAAGTATTTAATTTTGAAAATAAGTTAACTTGGAAAAGAAAATTGAAGTGTTTAGTAAGTACTTGATATAACTTTAGTTATATAAATATAAAATGCTAAAACAAGGACAACTCAACTATCATGTAATATAATGAAACAAAGATATGTGGTTTGAATCCGCTACCCTTTATTGTTGGAAGATCAACTAAAACTTGTATTTGACCTTTATTAGTTAAACCTCAAATGTTTATTTTAATAAAAAAATTGATCATAAACAACAAATAATATTATAATGGAAGTTTGGAAACAGTAATCCCCACCGTCCAACAGCAAAATAAAAGAAGAGAACGTAAAGACAGTTCAGCCGTGAAGTTCCACACAGTAAAATACAAAGGGTTTAGGGTTTAGCCCTCTAAACCCCCCATTTCCGTCGCCATGGCCGGCTTCCGGAGAACCTCCACACCGCGCCTTCTCTATTCTTTCTATTCCTCTACCCTCTCTCATTCGAACCTCTCTTCATCTCCCTCACCCGCCACCGCTCTCCTCCTTGGAAATTTCCACCTCCGCCACTCTTCGAGTGCAGCCCGTGTGAAGGAGGACAAGGAGCCATGGTGGAAGGAATCCATGGAGAAGCTCCGCAACATCGGGATCTCCGCGCATATTGATTCGGGCAAGACGACGCTGACTGAGAGAGTTCTGTATTACACGGGTAGAATCCATGAAATCCACGAGGTTAGAGGAAAAGATGGGGTTGGTGCTAAGATGGATTCTATGGATTTAGAGAGAGAGAAGGGGATCACAATTCAGTCCGCTGCTACTTACTGTACTTGGAATGGTTACCAGGTACAATTATGGAATTCTAAAAAGATGCGATTTTTTTGCCCCCTGAAATTAGAGCTGGTCTGCCTTAGATGTTGAAGCGAATTGGTTTGCGTTTAGGTGTCTATTGTTACTTTATTCTGCTACATATAAACGTAGGATAGAAAGGATACTGTATCATTTTTCCATTATGGTAACTTTGATGCTAGTTCTAGCGTCCAAAGAACTTTCAAGTGAAACATTTTTTTAACTTCCATTTGGTAACCATGATTTTCGAACCACTTATATGCATCTCGACAAGATAGGCTGGCCAGAAGTTTTGCGTTTCATATTATGTGCTACTTTTGTTTTTTGTTTTGTTTTTTTTTTAAATAAAAAACAATTGAAATAAGAAACAAATTTAATTGATGTATGAAATTTACGAAAGAAGGACATATGCCCCAAACCAAAGGAGTTACGCGACACTTCTCCAATTGGTTAAAAGAGATTGATCATAAGGACTATAGAAAGATGTATACTTGCACCAAGACATAGCAAGATCGATAATATGTTTAAAAAATTGTCCAAAGAGCTTACCTTTATCTAATTTTGTCTAATATGTTCATGTTAAGTATTTGTTTAATTTTATTATTTTGAGTCACAATGAATATAAGTGAGGACATTTATATGTGATTAACTTTTCTGGTATAGTGACCTGTTTCATGAAGAAACTCGTATTCCACTTGAAGAATTTTTATACAAGGTCGTATTTTATTGCAGATTAACATTATCGACACCCCTGGTCACGTTGATTTCACAATCGAGGTAGAAAGAGCTTTGCGTGTTCTTGATGGTGCCATTCTCGTCCTTTGTAGTGTTGGTGGTGTGCAGAGTCAGTCTATTACTGTTGATCGGCAGATGAGAAGATACGAAGTTCCTAGGCTTGCATTTATTAATAAACTTGATAGGATGGGTGCTGATCCGTGGAAGGTCTTGAACCAGGTGACTATCAAAAAGAGTATACATACTGTTAATTTTTTGCTGTATTTTTTGCTTTTTCTTTATGGATTCCAAAATTTTGAATGTATCTATCTCTTTCTCTATTTTTTCCTTCATATACACACACATACATATTGTTGCAGATGATACATTACATGGAAATAACAATATGCTGGTACTAATCAAGTATTGCTCTTTTCCCCTTCCATATTATAATTTCCCTATTTTTTTGGTCAGGTTTTCCCCTAAACATCTTGAAAAGGAAAGGAAACTTACAGACAATTCTCAAATGTAATTAAATTGAAAAAATGTTCTCATGTAGTTTTGGTCACTATTGGAATGTGCTGGTTAAATATGTTAGAAAGAAACAATTCCGAGTCCAGAAGCCTTAGAAAACTATAATTTTTTAATCATCTGATGTTTGATAAAAAATACTTTATCATAATTTTCTCAAGAGGTCATATCATTTTAATTAAGAAATGTTAGATTTTTTTTTTTGCCCCCCCTCATGTTGGTCATAATGAAGGTTGATTAATTCTTGTATTTTTCTTTCAGTTGGTTTCATGGTCTCGGTGATACTACTTGTCATAAAAAGTTCACTGCAGATTTGTTGGTTTCTTTAGAGTTAATGAATTGCAGCTAGTCAATAATATAGTTGTGGGTGATAATGAGTAGATAATCTTTGAACTGAATTAGACTGATTTGTGTTGAAGGCAAGGTCTAAACTCCGACATCATAGTGCTGCTGTGCAAGTTCCAATCGGCTTAGAAGAGGAATTTAAGGGTCTTATTGACCTTGTACAACTTAAAGCTTACTACTTTCATGGTTCCAATGGGTACATTTCCGAACCCGCTACATCTAATATTTATTTCCAATCCTTCATTAAAAAAAAAAAAAGAAAGAAAATATTTCGAATGCTCCTCTTCTCATGGGTTGGTTATTGCAATGCAGTGAGAAAGTTACCACCGAAGAAGTTCCTGCAGACATGGAAGCTTTAGTCACAGAAAAGAGGCGTGAACTAATTGAAATGGTCTCGGAGGTTGATGATAAACTTGCTGAAGCATTTCTTAGTGATGAACCTATATCACCTGCAGATCTTGAGGTGCCTATTCCAGGAATATAGTAGGAATAATATATTTATTTTTCATAATGATGGGTAGGGATACAAAAGGATATGGTTTGCCAAGTATTCTAATCTGATATATTGATTGCTGAACGACATATGTACACACTCATGTTTCCCACTTGTTCATGTTTTATTTCATGGGAGCAGTAGCAGGAGTTTCTTTTGTGCTTGAACATTCTAAACTGAATTTAAAGTAATTGCAGATCCATTGCTTTGTTTTGGTCTTCCTTTAATTTATTGTTTAATGAAATTAATGAGGCTGTTATATGTTATATTCAATAGGTCCTTGTTGCTTTCTTTAATCACTATCTCTCTCTTTATAAATAGGCTGCAGTTCGGAGGGCTACTGTTGCACGGAAGTTTATACCCGTATTCATGGGTAGTGCATTTAAAAACAAGGTACTCGTACTTCTTTAGATGATTGCTGTCTTAGAGTTTCTGTTTTTAATTTTAAAAGGTTTGAAACTATCATAAGTTGCAAGCAGTGTCGCTTGATATTCCATACTTCAAGAACTGGTTTTAAATTTCGAAGCTTGAAGGACACAAACGGTACAGCCAACAACATTTCTCAATAATCTTGGTACAAATCTCCTCCTTTAGTCATGAATTATATTTTAAAATGAAAAGGGGAAGGACCCACACAAAACTTTCAGCATCAAGAAGAATAGTAAAGTGATGAGAGATTACCTTGGACTAAATTTTAAAACTATCTGAACATTAGGAACATATATTTAGCTAAAAATAGATTTAACGGCTTATTATTTTTAAAATTATAATTATAAGTTTGTAAACCAATAAATAAGTAGATTGAGTTCCCTTACTGGCTGTACCACCTAACTACAATTAATTGCTAATTGCATACCTTTCTCGGCCTTTTGGCTAAGATCAAGTGTAGTTTCTGTTCTTATCAGTTTAATTAATTACTAATTGCAACTAATACACAATAACTATCCTGCGAACACCGTCCTCCAAGCTACCCATTATTAGTAGCAGATTTTCTTCATTTTTTTTTCTCACACTAAATCAAGTAGGACACCTAGGAATTCTATGAATTTGATTACTCAAATAAGAGTTATACTTCGTAATTTTATTAACCAATAACAAAAACACTCCTTAGTTTAATCACTCATTTTATGTAGTATGCTTCTCTCTCTCTCTCTCAAAATATCAATTTATTGCTCGATCAATTTGCTGTTGTATACTCCACTACCAATAAACTATATGTCTTACAGCTGTGTGCTAATAGTATTTTCATGTTTCTTATGCATGGATTACAGGGAGTTCAACCACTTCTAAATGGAGTACTTAGTTACTTGCCTTGTCCAATTGAAGTTAGCAATTATGCTTTGGACCAAACAAAGAATGAAGAGAAGGTTACTGGTCTAAATAAACAATTTGCGCACTAGATATTTCCCCATGCTGATTTGAGGATTGAAATATGTTTTTCTGCTATATTTTAGATTACGTTGAGTGGCACTCCAGATGGACGGCTTGTGGCATTAGCATTTAAGTTGGAGGAAGGTCGTTTTGGTCAGTTGACATATTTGAGGTATTCTATGTGCTGTGTTGAACTGAAAAGAGCATAAGTGATAATTAATTATTTTATTTTTTAAAATAATTTTATGTAACTGTTATGTTTAATCACACAAATTAGGATTGTTTAACGTTTATGATTAAAATTGAGAGGCTTACATGTTGCCCTTTTAGAGGACAAGCCTTGAGGTCACCTTTAGTCTTTTAAAACATTGGTTTCAATTAGCAAAGTGGGCGTGAAGTTATCTTCTGGTTTTAGTTTACGTGAGTATGAATGTATATAAATACTCAATACATAATTGTATCATACATTGTATGCTTGATTACTAACACTACATATTTTCCCTTTCAATGAAGAATCTATGAAGGTGTCATCAAGAAGGGAGAGTTCATTTTCAATGTAAACACAGGCAAGAAGATTAAGGTCAGTTTTATATTGCATGCTGTTGAGGATTTATTAGGGATGCTATTAGCATAATTAGGAGTATCATTAGAAGGGAAAAACAAAACTAGGATGGGATGATGTTATATTCAACATTACCCAAGAAACTAGTTGTAAATGAATGGGGTAGGATAAGATGATGGTGGACAATTGTTTAGAATTATTTATTTATTTATTTTTGAGAAACAAGTATCCTTTTGATGAGATGAAATTACAATATAGGCAAAAGGTGCCAATATGGTTTGCTAAAAATATTGCCAATATGAAGAAAGAGAAGTAAGGCTATAATTCAAAAAATGTGGGGAGAGTTTACACCAGTGAGTGCAATGGGTAGTAAGGCGTTAAAGAAAGAGAGTTAAAGTTTGTGGCTTGGTTTAGGCTTTTGAGTGAGCTCAAGAAAGGGGAGGGTCTTAGTATCTTGTGGGAGCTATTGTATTGCCTTATCGTTTATTGTCAATACTTCTTTAATTTTTTTGGTTTCTGTTAGTGATTCATAAAAATGCATTATTCGACCCCTCTTATAAAATAAGGGAGACATATAGTTAGTTCGTGAGAGATTATGAAGGGAAGTGCAATGGTAGAGTTATTTATAAGGAACGAAGCCAACAGGAAGAAGAAATAAATATTTGGGAAGGAAGTGTTTTACTGGCAAAGTTCCATATATCCCAACTGTCCTCATCGCAAGACCTAGAAATGGCGTCCCTCTTAATTAGGAAGGATAAAAAAACAATAAAATATTTAAAATATACGAGGATTCTGTTTAGTGATTTATTAAATATTGGAACGAAGAAAGGAGGACGTGATCATGTGTTTTTGCTTCTGATATGGACACTGGATGACTATTTTGGGTGTGTTTGGGGCAAGAATTATCCTAGAACTATAATAACCACCTCTTGCTACAGTAAATACTATTTTGCATTCCCCAATTAGTTGCAGTCAATACTATTTCAAAACCCCATTTGCTATCGTATTTACTATATACTATAGTTTTTACTATTTTTACATTTATCATTTTTTTATACTTTACTACAGAATTTACTCTTTCATTCCTAGATTAAAATTGGTTATACCTCAAACACATACTATTATAACCCAAACTTAAATAATCTACCCCAAACACAAACTATTATAACTCAACTTTAATAATCTAGGACTATAATAATCAACTCCCTGCCCCAAACGTCCCCTTTATGTCTGTTCTAATTTTATCTTCATGTTCTGTAGGTTCCTCGCTTGGTCCGGATGCATTCCGATGAGATGGAGGTTGACTGACTTAACTTTCATTCTAGCAATGTGTAAATGAACTTTGCCATTTGGCATTATTATTAAAGCCTTTTCCTTTATTAGCCGACCTCTAGTTTTGATTCTGGTGGTAGGAAGATGATTGTCTTTCTCATTAGTGCATAAATTCTTTTAATAATAAATAATAATAAGATGCGTTTCATTGTTGTATTTAAAGCTTTTTTCATAATCCTATTCACCAGTTCCTCTCTCCCTCTCTCTCCCTCTCTCAAAGATATTTTATGCTTGCAGGATATTCAGGAGGCACATGCTGGGCAAATAGTTGCAGTTTTTGGGGTGGACTGTGCATCAGGTGCGTCTCTTATCCATACTTCCACCAATTGGTATTTTACTCGGGCAATTCAGTTTATATCACGAGCAGGGTAATCTTGTATTGAGGGTGGAATTATATTGAAAAACTTTTCTGATAATTCGTGAAGCAATGATCCTGGAATATATTGATACATTACACAGGATATCGCTTAGAAAAAATTGAGGGGTATTGAATTTTGCCATGGGGCAGGAGATGTTGAATTGTTTCCTATTTGAATCTTTTATGATATTCTGAATTGTTGGGTTATCAGGAGATACATTTACGGATGGGTCAATTAAATACACCATGACCTCTATGAACGTCCCTGAGCCAGTGATGTCATTGGCGTTGCAACCGGTTTCAAAAGATTCTGGAGGACAGGTGAGAATTGAGATGATTCCTCTAATGAGGGTGACTGGGATCACAGTAGTGGTGGTACTGTAATTGAACCTTTATTTTGGATACTTTGAATAGTTCTCAAAGGCTTTGAATCGGTTTCAAAAAGAGGACCCTACTTTCCGAGTTGGATTAGACCCAGAGAGCGGGCAGGTACCATAAATTTCTCAGTTCTATAATTCTGGTTACTCTTCATACACATCTTAATGCATTTCTTTAACTATTTCTGTAAGCAGACAATAATTTCAGGGATGGGAGAGTTGCATTTGGATATTTATGTAGAACGCATTAGGAGAGAGTACAAGGTTTACTACTTTCTCTAATTTATTCTTTATGGTTTCCTGGTCTTAGTCATCTGGAAGAAAAGATTTCTTGTTTGTATGTCTCTAAATGGAAAATTTTGGGTGGACATGCTCCATAGGTTGATGCAACTGTTGGAAAGCCTCGTGTGAACTTCAGAGAGACTGTCACTCAACGCGCTGAATTTGATTATTTACATAAAAAACAAACAGGAGGCCAAGGCCAGTATGGACGAGTATGTGGGTAAGTTCCACTTACGTTCTTCATTGCATAACTTTAATGATCTTATGCTTGGTGCCTACTTGAATATAGCAGTCTTAGATATAAAGATGAGCGAACTGCAATTCTGAATTAGAGACTGAAGGCTGTCAATTTTTTTTTTAACATGACACCACTCCCCAATTAAATGAAATAAATGTTCAAGGGATATAAACTCTTGAGGGAGTGAAAATAGAGAGAGAAAACAAAATCAAGAACTTAGAGACAATTGCAATCGAATAGGGGGTATTTGGCTCACCAACATGAGATGGGTTGAGTGAGTTGGTAAATGTTCAAGGGATAAACTCTTAATGGAGTGAAAATAAATAGAGAAAAAACAAAATCAAGAACTTAGAGACAATTGCAATCGAATAGGGGGTATTTGGCTCACCAACATGAGATGAGTTGAGTTGGTATAATATACCAGCTCAATGTTGGCCCACCAACTTTAAATGTTGGTGGAGTTGAGTTGGTATATTTTACCAACTCACCCCAACTACTCTCCCTTCTTTCAATGTTTTCGATGGCTCCACCCTATGAAACACAAACACGTATACAGATACAAGATACGAATACGACAGGATACGACGATATGCCAATTTATAAAAAACTAAGATATTGATACGTTGAAGATACATTTTTTTTTAAAAATCTAAGATGTAGATAAACTTAGCATACAAATTAATAATAATAGTACAAAGTATAGCTGTAATACAATGCAAAAAGCAACATCTAACACTATGAAATAAAATAGTCAATAAAATACAATAGAAAAAGTGACTCATTGATTAGAGAAGAAGAAGGTTAAAGGAAGAAATATGAAGATAAACGAAGAACTTCGTTGAATTGTTGAAGATATTCAAGTGGGTTATATTTTGGTAGATTTTGTGGGAACTTAAATGTGAAGATGAAGATTAGATGATTCTAGGGTTTGGTCTTTTATTTTTCTTTTTCTTTTAGTTTTTGTCTCGAGTAGCGAGCTTTTAAAATAGATTGCCTAGTTTTAGGTTGGAAAAACTAGACGCTTATCTTTTTTCTTTAAAAATAGTTAAGCATAAAAATAGATATGTCAAATCGTGTGTCAGATACGTATTCGGGAAGTATCTAGAAGTATCAGTATTTGATACGTGTTTGATACGGATTCTTTGCTCACATGAAGTACTTGTGCTTCATAGTTTCCACCCATTGGCTACTGTCGGCGACTTATAGCTATCACATTCCGGGAACTAACTCCTGGCTTTGATAACCACCTCCAATGACAACTCCGGCGAATAACTCCGGACTCCAACAACCACCTCCGATGATAAATCCGGCGAACAACTCTGCGCTAACAATCACCTCTGATGACGATTTCGACGACCAACTCTGGGCTTCGACAACCACCTCTGATGAAAACTCTGACGACCAACTTTGGTCTTCGTACAACCTTTGTGCGACCAACTCAGACGACCACCTTCACTCGACCAACTCCGACGACCAATTTCAGGCTCCGACAACCACCTTCGTAGGCTTCGACAACCACCTTCGACTACAAATTCCGACGAAAATCATCTTTGATGATCAACTTTGATGACCACCTTTGAGCGAGCAACTCTAATGACCACCTCCGATAACAAATTCCGGCAACCAACTCTAATACCATCTTCATGCGAACAACTTCGGGCTCTGACAAACACCTTTGACTACAAACTTTGGCAAAAATCATCTTCGATGATCAACTTCAACAACCACCTTTGTGCAACCAACTCTGGTCTTCGAAAACCACCTTCGACGACAAAATCCAAAACCATCTTCATGTGACCAACTTCAAGCTCCAACCACCACTTTCGACTACAATCTCTAGCAAAAATCATCTTCAATAATCAACTTCGACAACCACTTCCGACTATTATAAGATTGATGATCGTTAAAGTATGTTGTAGGGTTGTTAATTATATAAATAATAGTATTTTGTCTTTATGAAGTGTAATATTTATACATAAAAAATTGTAAATATGTTCTTATTTAATTGAATTCATATATCAAATGAGTGTTAAGAATATTTAGACGAAAAGTATGTATGTAGTTGAGAAGTATCTAACATATATTAGAAAAACCCATAAAATGAAGATTTTTTTTCCTAGAACAGTTTCTAGCAAGAATTAGTGAAAAGTGGAGATTTGTTCTTTGATGATCCTCCAAATTTGGAGGAATTGAAAGTGAAATTATTAAAAAAAATGTGGTGATATTTCATTAGTTGCTAAGATGATGAGGGAGATTCAATTAAAAAAAGTTAATGACAGTAAAAATACAGAGCAATAGGAAGAAGAAGAAAAAGAAGAAGATGATAATGAAATTCATAAAAATTAGAAATAAAAAACTTTTGATTTCTCTTTGGTTTTTCATTTTATTTAACCATATTTCTTCAAGAAATGTAACAGGTTAATTGTTGTTCACCATCCAAAAAAGAAAGAAACAAAGAAACAAAGAAAGAGAAAGAAAGAAAGAAAGAAAGAAAAACTTTTAAAAATTAAAAGAAAAAAATTGCAATCCATATTTTATTCAAAACAAAGATGGGTAGAATCATTGAATAAAAAAGTTTCAAAACAAAAATAGTAATCATAAAAGTAGATTATTTAGAGTTCAAAAAACTGCACCAGATACCCTAGGCATATGAACTCAACTCTGCACCCCAAACACAGATATGAACTCAGACTCTGCACCCCAAATACAGATATGAACTCAGACTCTGCACCCCAAACACAGACATGCGAACTCCACAAATATATCCCCACAGACATGAACTCCAGACACCCTATCTTAACTAAGTGTCCCAGACAGCCCTATAGAGTTCAATCATGAGAAGATCTAGCTTGTCTTCATGTCGATCTAGCCCATTAGGATGTTTTCAAGATTTGCCGTGAGAGTTTTTCCCCCGCTCGATCTAGCCCTTAGAGAGGTTTTTATGTGGAATTATGGATTATTTTTTTTCTTGATCGTGCTTCAAGAATGGCGAAGAAGCAAATATTTTTTGGGAATTCTTTTCTATCTTGGAAAGAAGCAAACCTTATTTATTTTTTTCCTTCTAAAATTCGATTATGAGGGGTTTTTTCTTTTTCTTTTTCTTTTTTTACCATCTTATATTTTTGTATTACTTCTCTATAAATAGAGACTGAAGGCTGTTTATTTTATTTTATTTATTTTAACATGACACAACTCATGAATGAAATGAAATAAATGTTCAAGGGATATAAACTCTAAAGGGAGTGAAAATAGAGAGAAAAAAAAAATCGAGAACTTAAAAGAGACAATTGCAATCAAATTGAGCTCAACTATGAGAAGATCTAGATTATGTTTTCAGGTCAATCTAGCCCATTTAGCATGTTTTCAAGACTTGCAGTAAGAGTTTTCTTCGATCTAGCCCTTAGAGTGGTTTTTATGTGAAATTGTGGATTGTTTTTTCTTGGTCATGCTTCAAGAATGGCGAAGAAGCAAATATTTTTTGTGGAAATTTTTTCTATCTTGGAAAGAAGCAACCTTATTTATTTATTTCTTTTCCTTCTAAAACTCGATTCTCTTGCTCTCTCTCTCTCTCTGCATAACTCTCTCTCTGCATTTGTGTATTACTTCTCTATAAATAGGGACTCTGCCTCTTGTTTTCTAAATCTTGATCGTAGTAGAGATAAAGTTCGATTCTTGGAGAAATCATTCCTTAAAGGCTACTTAGACTACATCACCTTTACTATTGATTCTGACGCATCGTGTCATCAATGGGAAGTCTTGTTTATTTTTTAGTCTCGATTAACTTCTCTTGCCGTTTTACTGTTTGTAATGAGAACTATATTATCTATCCTTACATATTATATGAGTGTAGTGACGTGGTAGTTTCAACATCACTTTTGTTTTTCTGTAATGGCAGATATATTGAACCACTTCCTCAAGGATCATCAACTAAATTTGAGTTTGAGAACATAATTGTCGGACAAGCTATACCTTCAAATTTTATCCCAGCTATCGAGAAGGGTTTTAGGGAAGCTGCCAACTCGTACGCATATTTTTTGTTGTTCTAAATTATTAAAGGAATATGACAATATATTATATATCTGACTGAATAGATCATCTTGTACTTGCTTACCACATCTTATGTTTGCTTTTGTTAATACTTGGCTCAGTGGCTCGTTAATTGGGCATCCTGTTGAGAACCTTCGTGTTACCTTGACTGATGGTGCTTCTCACGCTGTTGATTCCAGCGAACTTGCATTTAAGTTGGCTGCAATATATGCATTTAGACAGGTACATTTCTTTATCCCATGTTTTTGTTCAAGGACAGTCTCCTAATCTGGGACTTTTTGTCCTTCAGTAACTATGGTTATTCATGCGTCAGATATTTTAATTACCTGAGCCCACCACTATAGGAGGAAACAAGACCTCAAAATGTTATTCATACGTTTTCTTTGTTGCCAGTGTTATGCAGCCGCAAGACCGGTGATATTGGAGCCTGTTATGCTGGTAGAAGTAAAAGTACCTACAGAATTTCAGGGCACCGTTGGTGGTGATATCAACAAGTGAGCGGTTTATTGTTTCTACCTGAGAAGTTCAGATTTTTTTTTTTTTACCATTTTCCCTACTTCTCTGAAAGTATTTGTCCCACTTTACTATGGCAGGCGGAAAGGTGTTATTGTTGGAAATGACCAGGATGGAGATGACTCTATAATTACTGCACATGTACGCACTTCTTCTATATGTTTGTGTGCATGGTTTTATGACAATCTCATCAGAGATTTGAATATCCGATTCTTGTGTACAGTCACACAAATACTGTAGTAAAATATATCTCTATATTTTGATGCATTTAATACGTTGTAATATTTAATCACATAAGGGATGTTTGGAGTATTGAGTTGAGTTTTGAAGCTTGGAGTTAATATATTGGAGTTAGGAAGTTTATGTTTGGGGTGCAGAGTTGTAAAATGAAGTTATTCGATAAATGTGTAAAAGAGAGAGGGAAAGATGAAGTTCTTCGTTAAATGTGCAAACTTCAATAGTGTACATTAACTCGTGAAGTTGATGGGTCAAACACCCCGTAGATTGAAAGTAATAATTTTGTTTCTCTTGGAGCATAAGAGATTAAAGTAATAGTTTTCAACATCTTACTTCTCTTTTATGGCCTTTCTGGCCCTCAAGCAGTTAGAGTCTTTTTTTTCGAAGTGTGCTTTTAATTTGCTCAGTTTCCTGTAATTTTTTTAACCACCTCTGTATAGGTTGATTTCTCTGAACAGTTCTCTGAGCTTGAAGGAAACGAAAAGTTTTATTAGTTCTTTCTCATGTTACTGTTATATTTAGAATTGATACACTAAAACTTCATTCTTGCGTTGCAGGTTCCGCTCAATAATATGTTTGGGTACTCGACATCTCTCCGTTCGATGACTCAGGTTTGTCGTGGATATATTTTTGGTGTACAGAATTGTACATCATTCATTTCCTTAAACATATTGGTGTTAGTATCATTGAAATTCAACCATTTTTTTTCAGGGTAAAGGAGAGTTCACCATGGAGTACAAAGAGCATTTACCAGTTTCAAATGATGTCCAAATGCAATTAGTAAGCAATTACAAAGGCAGCAAGCCAGCTGAGTAGGGTAGTTGGATGCATTTTGGTATCTTGTTTCTGGTCATAGCCAAAATGTATAAGGTTTTTCTTTTTAATTTATTATTGTTATTATTTGTCTGATGATAGGCAATAAGTTTTGAAACAACCAAATAGAATAATGAGATTTCATTTTTCATTAGAATACTTGCCATTGTCTTGTGCTATGACATGGCGTGGCTTGTAATAGTTTTTGAATTCAAATATGCATAGTCTTCCTTTGAGTCTTTGTATTTAATTTCGAAGGTGACAGTTGTAACATTTGGATGTCTCTGTCTCCTGATGTCTTGTTTGTTAACTATTAGGATCCCGTTTTGTAATCATCTCATTATTAATTTTTGGTTTTGAAAACTAAACCTATTTTCTTCTCATTTCTTACAATGATTTGCATCTTTTTAAGTACAATAGTTGAATTTTTAGTTAAATTTTAAATACAAAAACAAGTTTTTAAAAGTTATTTTTTTTAGTTGCCAAAATTTCCATTGATTTTTTAAACTATTGGTAAAAAATAGATAACAAAGGAAGAAATTTGGAGGTAGATGTGTAATGTCTAGGTTTAATTTTAAAAAACAAAAAACCAAAAATCAAATGGATTACCAAATGGAGTTTTGGTTTTTGGTTTTTACTTTTTGAAAATTAAGCTTACAAACATCTATTTGACATCTAAATTTCTTACTTTCTTTACTTTTTACCCATGTTTTTAAAAACCAAACTAAAATTTTTAAAACTAAAAAAACAAAATTTTAAATGCTTGTTTTTGTTTTAAAAAGTTGGTTAAGAAATCAATTTTTGTATCCAAGAAAGATTCAAATCATTTTAACCTTTGTAAGAAAAGGTGAGGAAATAAACTTAATTTTTAAAAATTAAAAAAGAAAAATGAAGTGATTAGAAAACGGGGTCTAGTTATTTCCCTACTAATTCAACAACTCAGTTTTATTATTTAAAACTCTAGTTCTATCAAATTGACAAATATATTTAAACAAGTATTTATTTATTATTCTCTAAAAATAAGGTAAAAGCATTGTCCCAAAAGAATTGATAAATTATTGGAAATTGAGATGTTATTAATTATCAAAACGAGTATAACTCAATTGACATTCTATATAAATTAGGTGTAGCCTTATTTATTATTATTTTTGTGGAAATATCCATTTTAAGTAGAGTTTAGGAAATGTGAACGCTTTTCTTTATTTTTACAGTTGGAGGAATAAACCCCAGTCCGGTTTAGGTTAGTCTCGCAAAAAAAAAAAAAAAAGTTCTTTAATCTACAAAATAGTATGAATTGAATTTTCTATCCTGTTTCTCAGAAAATAAAACTTTATCCTTCCTGGAGAACCAAATTCTTGATTTGGGAAGGTGGAGTTCGAGGTTGTTTTGAATTAAGATTTTATAGAGGTTTGAAAATAAAGTAGGCATGAAAATAACATGTTTGAAAATTAGATATTGTTGTATTTGGTTATGCATGAAAATGTTATCCAGATTTGATTAAATTAATTTAATTAATTTTTTTTAAAATTAATTAATTAATATTAAAAGAATCATTTTAGTTGGATAGTAAATTAAGTCCTACCAAAAAAGTTGAATACTTATCCTAAGTTAATTTAATTAATACTAAATTTATTTTTTCAAAAAAACTAATACTAAAATTTTAATAAGGGACAATTACTTAAGTGGTGTATGGGACACTAATTTGAAATGAGTTGAGTGGATTATAATACTTAACTCACTTAGCGTTTGGAGCACGTGCTAAGATTATTTTATTTTTAACTTTCGTCTTCCTATGGTAACACCAACTTAGGTGACCACCCATGCAACTAACTTTGACAACTGATTTCGACAATCATTTCAACGATCAGATTATAATATTTAATAGTCTTTTTTTGTTGTAGTAATTTGACATATAATAAAAATATTTTGAGTGTATAGCAAACCAACTAAACTTTTGTATAAAATCACTTCTAAGAAAATGTTTTAAAAAAAAAAACGAATGTTTTTATTTTTAATATTTTGTTTTATATAAAGGATTTAAATGAAAATGACTTTAAACATTTTTCCTAATGAAAATGACGTTAATTACTTTTTACGTTCAATCCACACACGCCCTAATATATTATTTATTCATGGGTCTCATCAAATTTTAACACAAGAAAACTGTGTATATTTATGGAAAATGAAAAGTCATTTGTAAAATTAAACTAGATATAAGATAATAAATTTTCTATGGAATCTTTTACAATGATTTATTAAAAAAATAATAAGATAATAAATTTTCTATGGAATCTTTTACAATGATTTATTCATTTTAATTCAATTTATATAATATAATAACTTATTTTAATATTGTGAATTCACCTCGAAGAACACTTTTGATCAATCAATCATTCTTCTTGAGTTGTTTTTAAATGATGACCTACCACATCATTATTTCTTTTGAAATTATGTATCTAAGTTAATAATATTTTTTGGTGTGTCATTGTAATGGTGGCCTATATTTAACGACTACTCCTAGATATATACGTTTCCGTGAATATTATGGAGTTAGTGAATTGGTTACTTTTGCACATCTCCAGATATGAAGTTTTCTTACTTAATCAATGATATGAATTTTTAGTCTAGCCTCTCGTATTTTATGCATTTTGAATAATATTGTGGTTCATCCCAAAAAGACCAAATGGATGGAGAATATTGCAACTTAGGATCCAACACATTTTAAAAAATTGGTGGAACAAATCTTTTATTTCTATTTATAAAATATGACATTTAAGGTACTTGTATTAGAAACGATTAAATGTTGTATATGGTATTATTATCTATGCTATACATGATACCTTAATATAGAGGGTTTCTTGACACCGTAGGAGGGAATTAAACCTTCTTTCTATATGACATGGTGGAGAGAATATACCAACTACTTCATGAGAATTTTTATCATGAAGCATTCTTTTGCAATCAACAATATTGAGAGGGCTTTCAGGTTGCTAATGGGGAAATGTGTCATTCTTCAAGGTAAATCATACCATCAACAACAAATCCAATGTTGGACCATCACGACATGTTACATGAGAGATGAGTGATGGTAAATTGCCAGAGGATTTGAATGAGTTGGACTTTCGGCTACCACTTGGACGATGAGCTTTGAATTGTAACCTAATTGCATGTATTTTTTGCATCTTCACCAATATTGGTACATCCCGAAATGACCAAATGAACAAATAATAAAGTGATGAAATGAACGCATACACAAAGGAAGTAATAAAGAATCTAAAGTACTCTAATTAAGTTAATTTGTAAAGAATAATAGAAAATAGAGCAAAAAGATAGAAGCAATACAATCTTTGTAGCTTCAAATTTCTTCAAATCCGCTCCAACCTCCACACAAACAGTTCGTAAACCACCACAAGGACCTTCCCGACTATACTCTAGCCTTAAAACGGGATGGTGGGATTCGGTGAGTGACTAGTTTGGAGAGGAATAGATTAAGTTTGAGAGAGAATTAGGCTCAAGATTTTTTCTCAAAAAATCTCATAAATGTTCACTTTGCCAAGAAGAAAAAATATATCATAGAACACTTTTATTTGTAGGTCATTTCATGCATGACATGCAATTTTGAGTTTGATGAGAATTTGATACTCAATAAATCACTAACTTAAAGTGTGATTAAGTGGGCCAAGTGTCTTTAAATTGAAGACAACACTTAATATAATAGTTGAAATTTTTCACTCAAAATTATTGGAACTTCCCACTTAAAATTGTTGGAACTTTCTACTAACTTGGTCAAAGGTTAAAATTTTGACTTAAAAAGTCCAAAGTCCACAATTTGACTTGTTGACTCTCAAAGTCTAAAATCAACATTTTGACTTTAGATGCAATTTTGACTAATTTTTTTAATTTCAAAACTAATTCTAATAGTTAAGTTTAAAAATAATTAATATTAAATAATTAAACAAGTTAATTAATTTAATTTAATATTAAATCCAACATTAATCCCATTCAATACGAATGATATTTAAATCTTATTTAAAAACTCCTATTCTCTCTCTCTTTATATTTAATTCACAATTAAACATTAGGTTAAATATATCGAATATATTTAACGCTTTGCTCTAAAAAATTGAATTTGAACACTTCAAATTCGTTTGTCACACTATTCTAAGGTTTAGTCCGATATGAGCTAGTAGGGGATCTTATGGACCTATGAGCTCCAACGATCCGAGATGAACTAGCTAAACTCTTTAACCCAATTAACCAACATTCATTAACTACTGGATCATTCCACTAAAGCCCAGTAATTGCATTCCCCTCAATATAAATATATTTCAATCCATTTATTTTTATTTCACATGTTGTTCGTATTTACAACATGTCATAGAAACCGTTTTACCCTGTAAACACATTTTGCTCCTTAAGCTCCTATTGATCCTCCATTTGAACAATTGATTTATAGTCCAACTTATAAACCCTGACCCTCTCAATCATGAGAGAGCGGGGCCTTATTGTTCAAGACCAGGAATCAGTGCTTAAGAGAACAACCTATCTGCTAACCCTAAGTCGGGTAGGAGTGAATTCCATCTTGTAGAACTATGTCCTTAACTATCTATCCTTTCTTAACCCCAAAATGGAAAGCTGATTGAGCAGTATTTTTGGACTGCTCTCACCTATGCAGATTAAAGGATAATCGCGAATAAATAGGAGTTCATATTTAGCTTAGGATTGAGATCGAGTTACCCTAGGTCATTGAATTTGAAATAGTAAGTTTTAACAGAAAACAATTGCTATAAAGAAAAATGACTATTTTGAGTTCCGGTCTTATGCAAACTCATTGCATATGACGCCTCCACTCACATGTCTCCACATGAATGATTTTGGGATCATATCATTTGTGTCTAGGGGTGTACATAGTCCGAGTTGGGCCGAGTTGGAAGATTTTTGTGGACCAACCCAAAAATTCGGGTTGGATAATAATGAACCCTATTAGTTCTTTTTTGGAGGGTCAACCCAACCCAATCCAACCCAAAATTTTCGGGTTTGGTCGGGTTGGGTTACCGGTTCTTTTTTTTTTTTTGTTAGGTAGTCCGGGTTGGTCGGGTCAGTATACAAAATGAGCCACATCCAATAGTGTCACCAAGATGAGGTACCCAATCTCATCCATATACTTATGACCATTTTGGCTATATACTAAAACTTGATCATCTTTTATGTCGTCACATAAAGTTAAAGTATTTATATTATAGCCATGAATTCGTTTATTGAATTTTTATAACAAAATGTAATATCAATAATAATTTATTGAAAAGTACTCAATAATATTTTTATTAATAAGTAGAATATGTTAACAATATTTACGAACTGCGAGTTTAGGACATTCCCAATTTAAATCTAACACTTTTTGCTTTTTCTTTTTCTTTTTGATAAATGGGTGGAACAAATTCTTTTATTCATATTTACAAAATATGATATATAAGACATCATTACTTGTATAATAAAAGAAAGTAGAAAAAACCTAAACACATACTAAAATAACATGCACACCAAACACATATTATTACAACCTAGGCTATTTTAATTTATACCTTAAACACATATTTTTATAACCTATACTAAAATAATTTGCACCCCAAACAAAGACTATTATAATTCTATAAACTATAATAAGTTAACCACTTAACACCCCAAACAACTCTTAAACTTTTAGTCATGGGTCACTTTGGTCCCTGAGTTTTTAAAATACGTTTTTTTGGTCCCTAAGTTTTGTGAAATAGGTTATAAAGATTTCTCATACTAACCGACTTAAACAAGTTAACCAACTTAGCACTCCAAACAAAGACTATTATAAAAAATAAAAAAAAATCCCACATACTATAATAAGTTAACCAACTTAGCCCCTCTAACAACTCTTAAGTTTTTAGTCATGGGTCACTTTGGTCCCTAAATTTTTAAAACATGCTTTTTTTGATCCCTAAGTCTTTTGCAATAGGTTAAAAAGGTCTCTCATGCCAATAGTCTTATTAAACTCAAACATAAAGATAATTAAATGGTTGATATGAGGAAAATATATTTTTAATCTTTTTCCCTCCCTCCCCATGTTTTTGTTGGGAAAAACCTCTCACTTCTACCACATGAATAAACATAAATTAATAGAGAAATTAAAAGAAAACAATAAAATTGAAAACACAAGAATTTACGTGGAAAACTCCAAACTCAGAGAAAAATCACGAATCAGAAAAAATTCACTACGTGACTACTCACACCTTTTTCCCACTCTCAAACTAAAGAATACAAAAAAATTTAATTAGAGTTAGCACATTAAGCTTAAAATGTTTCTAACTGGGATGACTTGAAACTAGAGGCGTAGGCTCCTTTTATGGGCTTGGAGCCCATCTCCATTCTTCAATTTAACCGATGTGGGACAAACTACACTTCTAATATTTTGCCAAAAACCCAACAACTTCCACCTTGGCAAGATATTTGAAGATTCCACAACTTCTACAATATCTATTGTCTTCATCAACAATCATAATTCTCAACTTAGAGAATTATATCTCACACCACCATAAAAAGTAGACCACTTGGAATACTACCTCCCAAGATTTTTCTTTTTCGTCACATTCTGATAAAACTTTGCTGATATTTATGGTGTAACTTCCACCTACTTAGCTCATCTGGTAGTCCTTCAGCTATTCACACAACTTCCACCACACACCTTACATATTTGCCAAGTTAATGCCCGTGTGTAAACTTGTGGAATCGTTAACATCACATCCTCTATCAAGGTAAAGCGGACATACCACACTGATGAATATTGCCTTGCTTCAATGGAAGAGATTGTCATCTTTTGTGACAATGGAGAGAACGCTAGCTTCCGACCTAGCGCTTTTTGATGAACCTGCTCTGTTAGGACAATCCTTTTTCATGTGTCCAAACTGTCCACATCACATCATCTTTCGTAGGAAATCTTTTTATGCACGAACTCTTTCTTCTTCTTCCACTTGTTAGCCACTAGTACTTAATCCTCTTGTGAAGTATGTCCTTCACTATTTAGTTTTCTTTCCTTAGACAAAAGTTTACTAGCAACCTCAACAAACACTAAAGTTTTCTTCTCGTACATCAAGATTGGTTTCATGTGTTCATAAGAAGGAGAAAATGACCAGATGAGTTAGAGTGCCTTATCTTCATCTTCTATTTTTACTCCTATCAACTCCAACTCAGAAACAATGTCGTTGAGAATAGCCAGATCATATGATATTATTCTACCTTTCACCATTCGCAACGTGAGAAATTGCTCCTTTAGGTACACCTGATTTGAGATGCTTTTTTCGTGATACATTGCTTTAAGCTTCTCCCAAAGCTTTATGGTTGTTGAAATTTCATGCACATTTGTAAGAATTCTTAGCCAAATTTACCCTAATTGCATTTGCAGCTTTCAAATCCATCTCCTCCCAATCTTCATTGCTCATGCTGGATGTCTTAGAACCTTTATTAGAACCATCGCTAGACTCTCCTGGACCACCATCACTGCTTAACTCTTTAGAAGCACCACTACTTGGCCTTCCCTTCAAGGCCTCGTGTTACTCAGCTTGTATCAATACATCATTGACTTGCACTTTCCATAAGCCGAAGTTGATCTTTTCATCAAATTTCTCCACATCAAACTTTATCGAACTCATAAAGCTTGACATATCTGCTTCTTTTCCTAGCAAACAGCAAATAGTGAACAATTCACACTATTCAAAAACACCGAAATCTGTTTCAAGAATTTTTTTTTTCTGATGTGGAAGCTCAGACAATGCTTCAACCATAGAGCATACTAAAAAATTCAAGAAACTTCGAACCTAATGCTTTGATACCACTTGTTGGGGAAAAACCTCCCACTTTTACTATAGGAAAAGCAAAAATTAATAGAGAAATTAAAAGAAAACAATAAAATTGGAAACACAAAAATTTACGTAGAAAAATCCTAACTTGGAGAAAAACCACGGACTAGAAAAAATTTACTATGTGAAAAATTATTACAATTACACAGAATAATTTTCTTTCTCCCGACCCCAATTAATAGCACTCTCTTAAAGCTTTTGACTACTCGCACCTTTTTTCCACTCTTAAACTAGAGAATACAAAAAGAATTTAATTAGAGTTAGCACACTAAGTTTAAAGTGTTTTTAATTGGAACGACTTGAAACTAGAGGCACAGACTAAAGCCCATCCCCTTTCTTGTGGGACAAACTGCATTTCTAATATTTTGTCAAAAACTCAATAGTTTTCTCTATCTTGATACTACTCTATTACTCGTCCCCCTTCCTATTTTCCAATAGTCTCATTATCGATGTCACCCTCTTCGATCTCTCCAACTTCCTTCACCAACCATTCCCCTAATTTCTCTCGCTTCATCCTCTCCACTCTCTTTTCTCTCTCTCATTTTTGTCTAGCTCTCTACCTGCAGATTGAAAGATAAAAAAGAGAGAGAAAAAGGAGGAGAGAAAGAAATGGGTTGCTCATTTTTAATGCTCAAGTAATCGAAAATGTTTTAAAGGGTAACTAAATATGTCTAACTGACCTCCTTTAGCTCTCAAATCCTATCTCAACTATATTTCTAAATTGCTTTGAGACTGTAGTCTTCTGTTGTGGGGTGAATAAATCATTTCCATCACACTCAACCATTTTAAATGCAAATTCAATAATAACATTAGTGTATATTAATAGTATATCAAAATTCATTTCAAGTATAACATTGATGTATCAATAATATATCATTACTCATTAAAAATATATTTCAAGTATATCTCATTTTGTATTAGTAATATATCAAAACTCATTCAAAATGCAATTTTAGATATTGGTGTCTCGATAGTTTAATAGAAATAATTCAAAATCTATTTAAAGAATAATATTGGTGTTTCTAAAGATACAAACATTTATACTTTTTGAGCATCTACACTTCTAGACACATGAAGATTCTAATTATCTTCATTTCCAACAAAAAAGAAAAAAAGAAAAGAAAAAAAAAACAAATAATCCCTAATATTCATCCATGAAATATTCACAATTGTTGAACTCTAATTATGATAAAAAAAAAAAAAAAGTAACAAATTCAACGGGTTAGAAATGCCAAAAATATTAGTAACAAAACATCATAATCCAATGAAAAGTATGAAAATGTGATTTTTTTTTTTTTTTTTTTTTTTTTTTCTTTTGAAATCAAAATAGAAAGTTTATTAACCCCTCAAAAGGGCAAGAAAGCGAAGGAAATGGGTTGGGAAATTTTCCACCTAAACACCAACAAACAACAAATCCCTAGCAGCTTTAGCTAAAGAATCTGCAACCCTATTACATTCTCTAAAAGAAATGTTGTGGAAGAACGTGGCAGATGATTTTATTGCTTCAGTCCCGCAATCAATTTCACTTAGAGCAGAGACAGTTTCATTCAGTAGAGCAATAGTTTGAAGACAATCAGATTGAACCTGCATGTGGAAAATTTGCAATGAAGCAGCCAATTTCAAGCCTTCAAGGACTGTTAAGATCTCAGCAAACGGGGTTCCATAACGAACATCAAGATGGATAGCAGACAGCTCTATAATGTCACCATTTGAATTTCGAAAAACAGTCGAGAGACCCGTTAAGGCAATGGGAGAAATCCAAGCCGCATCAGGAGGAGGAGGTGACCAATGCATCCTACTTGTTGGGGTTAATTTGATGAAATTATTAGGATGATTAACTTTGTGCAAAAACCACCCATGATTTCCTTATGGTAGTTGAGATCCCATTTAATTTTTATATCAGACGGGACAATCCTTTTGTTATTGATGAAAAAATTTCGGTCATTCCAAAGAGACCAACACAGAATGACTATTAATTCCAGCTTTTCCAGTGAGCAAGCATCAACCAGGGCACAAGATCAATAAAGCTTCCATTGAAGTCATCAGAAATAAGAAGAAAATTCAATGATCGAAGCCAAATCTCCTTAACTCTTGAACAAGTGAAGAGAATGTGATCAGTAGTTACCATAGACAATGTATAAATCGGGCAAACAGGTACATATTTAATCATTTTTTTAATAAGTTTATTCTGGTGGGGATAATATTTTTAAGGGCCATCCATATAAAATGCTTGATTTTAGAAGGAATTCTAAGCTTCCACACCTCCTTCCACACAATTTCCATTTTGTTACTACCAGAAGAACATAAGAATAATCGTGACTATTGAAACCAGTCATACCCTGACTTCACCGTGTAAAAGCCATATTTGTCATAGTGCCATATAAATCTGTCATTGATATTTAAGTCTGTTAGAATTCTTTTAATTAGATTTGCATCCTCTTTAGTTGTTGCTCGGTTTAGAAGTTCAAGATTCCAAGATCCATTCTCATGTATAAAATCAGCCACCTTATAATCTCTATACTAATTGTCAATACAAATTGGTCTGAAGATGGATTCTTTGGGAATCCAGGAGTCAGAGAATATTTTTGTAGATTTTCCATCAGCAATCTTATAATGGATACCTTTCTTTAGAAAAGAACAACCCCACATTAAATTGGATCAAAGATAAGAAGCTTTCCTTCTAACAACTTTTTTAATACAACAATCCTTAAAGTAGATCCTCTTAAGAAGTTCAGAAACAAGAAAATTTTGATTAATAACGAGCCTCCACACTTGTTTTGCAATTAAAGATCTGTTAAAGCCCTCAAGATCTCGGAAATTAAAGCCTCTCAGGCTTTAGGAAGACATAAGTCAGCCCATTTGATCCAGTGAATTTTCCTTTTACTAGTTGAAGAACCCCACTAAAAGCGAGAAAAGTTTATGGTAATTTTTGAATGAAATTGCTTAGGGAGTTTGAACAAGCTCATTCCATAAGTTGGTATCACTTGGCTTATGCTCTTTATTAATACTTCCTTGCCACCAATAGAAAATAAAGATGCCTTCCAACCTTGCAGTGCTTTCCATACTCTGTCTACAATGAAACTAAAATCCTTACACTTACTTCTAGAAAGAGATGAAGTAAGACCAAGATAATGGCCTAGGTCTTTGTAAGGTCCCTAGTATAGAAATAGTAGGACTTTTAGGAGAATATTGGTATTGGTATTAGTAAGGGTATAAGAGTAATTAGATAGGAAGTTAGTTAGTGAATATGACTATAAATAGGAGTGGGAGTGGTAGGAGGGTGTGAAGAATTTGGTGGGAATTTTCATTTGGGAATTTGGGAGAGACTAGCCCTCTCGAAAGGCTAGGGTTTATCTTGTTAGTTTGTGAGTTTATAGCATATTTCAATATATTTTTACTATATTTCTATAATTGAATTGTCCTTTAGTTTTTCTATATCTTTTAGTACCGTTCTTGTTATGAAGGTTCCTAACAGTCTTCAACTTTTTGAACCCCAAAGATAGAACTAAGGAAGATGCCTCTATCTTGGTTTATATTTGGCGAAAAAAGCAATGTTGATTTATCAAAATTAATTTTAGCTCATGAAGCATCTTCAAACTTCTAAAAAATTATACTTTAAGGTTAAAAATTCTTGCTCCGAGGCTTTGCAGAAAATTAGACTATCATTAATAAATAACAAGAAAGGGATAACAGGACTTGAGAGTTTGATAGTAAGACCTGAAAGAGAGCCAAAAGAATGATTAGAAAGTAAAAAAGATGAAAGGCCTTCGGTAAAGAGGAGATATAAGTAAAGAGAAAGAGGGTCCCCTGACAAATGCCTCTACTTGAGAAGAAAATTTTTGAAGCTTCACCATTTAAGAGGATAGAGAACCTAGCAGAAGATATACAGTTATATATGAGTGAAGTAAAAATATTATCAAAAGCAAGGTGAATCATAATAGCTTTTAAAAAAGACCATTTCGCCCTATCATAAGCTTTACTAAAATCGAGTTTTAAAGCTGAAATCCCTATTTTCCCTTTTTTTGCTCTTTATGAAGTGAACACATTGATGACCTATCATTATATTGTCCATTATTTGTCTTCCTGGAACAAAAGAAGAGTGAAAGTCAGAAATCGCATCACTTAAAACACATTTGAGATGATCAGCTATAGTCTTTGTCACAATTTTATAAATGACATTGAAAAGGCTAATAGGTCTAAATCATAACAGATTGGGGGTTCACGAACTTTAGGAATTAGTAATAGATTTTTTGAATTCCAAGAGTCAATATCACTATTTTGATTGAAAATATCAAGACAACTTTCCATGGTTTTTTGGCCAACCGCATTCCAATAAGATTGAAAAAATACAGCAGAAAAACCATCAAGCTCCGGGGACTTTGTAGGGAACATCTGTTTTATAGCGCTTTCAAACTCATCTTTTGTGTACTGAGCTGAGAGACTAATGTTCATTGTTATGGTAACTTTAGGATGAATATGTTGTAGGATAATATTTATCTAAACTTAATTTGGGTAAGAAGTGAATAACTTTTGGTAGTAGTTAAGAAAAGTTCTTTGAATAATATTCTTATCTTAAAACCATGAACCATCTTCAGTTAAAATGCCATGGATTTCATTTCTTTTCCTCCTTATCGTAGCTTTTTTATGAAACCATTTTGTATTATTGTCACCCCATTTAATCCAACTTTCATTAGATCTCTGATGCCAGTAGATTTCTTTTCTTCTAACAAATGATCTAACTCAAACTCTATAAGATGTATATGATCAAATTAGTCAATAGTAGATGGAATGTCATAGGCTAAATGGAGAGCTCTCTTGCAATCATCAATTCTCAAAGTTTACTTTTTTATGAGTACCACTGCCCCATTTTGATAACAAGATTGAACAAAGATCCAGACTTTGCACCAAGAAACCTTGAAGGAGGGTTCCTTCCATAAACTAGAGTTCTCAACTACTTGTTTATAGTCTTCACTTTGGGTCCAAACTTCCTCAAACATGAATGCTTTTTTCTCTTTAATTGCTTTTAGTTTGTGTTTCTAAATTGATCCCAATAGGTCTATGATCAGAGAAGAGCCAATCCAAATGTTGTACATTGATTTGATTAAATAGATCCCAAAATGTATTATTACATAAGAATCTATCAATTCTTTTCTAAATCATAGATCCATTTCTATTGCCATACCAGTTGTAAGGAGAGCCATTGTAATCTATATCAATCATTGTAAGTATGAAAATGTGATTAACTAAAGGTCTGTCCAATCACCATTGATTTTATTTAATTTTTGAAAATCAAGTTTAGTTTTGAAAACTATCAAGGTGAATTTTGTTTTTGAGAATTTGGTTATTATGATTTCAAATATTTCCAAAGATGAAAATTATTGAAAAAAATTGTAGAAACAAGCACGGTTTTTAGAAGTAAAAATGAAACAATTACCGGACGAGTTTTAAGATTATCAAAGGAAAAGAACATTTATACTTCTATATGAGTTGACTAACATTTAAATTTCAAACGAGGTTTAAGGTAACGTAATTAAGAGGAAGAAGAATGAGCAAGCATGTTGGGTTTTATACCCTAAAACTTGTAGATAGTAGATGTAAGTAACTGATTGTCATCAATATAAAGTTATCGATGTTATTTCAATAAATGTTATCGATTGTGTTATAGTCATTTTGTTTTAATAACCTCAAATATGATAAACTAACATCCTAGGTTATCTTATGAGTCTTGAAGTGTATGTGGAGACACATACATGGATCTATGTTCAAGATACAATCTAAAGAGTTTATTGTATTAAGATAAGGCTGGGTACCTTATCTTGGTGATACTACGGATATGACCTATTTTGTATTTGATACAAATGCAATGATCGAACACGTTCGTGTAGGTGACATGCAAGTGGAGTATCCTATGCAATGAGTTTAAGATCAGACCGCGAAATAGTAACCAACAAATGTAATACCGTTGACCAGTGAGGTTTCTATTTCAATAGGATGAACTAGGCAACTTAATCTTAATCCTGAGTCTATTATGAACTCCTATTCAAGAGGGATTGTCCTTTGATTTGCACGAGTAAGAGTGGCCAGTTTGCCAACTCAATAAGCCTACCATTTTGGGGACAAGACCAAGCGGTGAGCTGAGAACATAATAATACGAGATGGATTTCACTCATTCCCGACTGTAGGATAAGTAGACGAGTGTTCCCTTAAGTAGTATCTCCGAGACTTGAACAAAGGGCCTTATCCTCTCACTGGTCTGAGAGGAATTTTATGTTTAATAGTTGGACCATAAATAAGTTGTTCATTAGAGAAGCACTGATACTTAAGAATACAGAGGTAACCCAAGGGTAAAATAGTAATTTGACCCAACTGATGTTATGAACACTCGTGAAAGACTAACTTGCTATTATTGGTCTATTGGACATAGAAATATATCCGTAATGAGAAGAGTCCAACTGTCGGTCTTTAGTGGAGTGTACCCACAGTTAACGAATATTAATCAATGTGGTTTATGAGTTTAGCTAATTAATCTCATATCGTTTGAGTTTCTGATCTGTAGGTCTACAAGGTTCATTCCTAGCTTGTAAAGAGAATTGGGATAATTATGTCTTGAATAGAATTTGAAATGTTCAAATTCACTTAGGGAAATAATATAATGTATAATGATACATTATGATATAAAGTTTATATTTAATTAAACTTTATAATATAAATTTAATTTTGGATACGATTCAAAATTAATTTATGGGGGAATAAATATTTGAAAGAGTTCAAATATTAATTTAATATGAATTAGATTCATATTAAAACTATAAATTAAAATTATTGTGTATTTGATGCGCATTAAAACTTTAGGTTATGAGAGAAATGTAATTGAATATGATTCATTTGAAGGTTAAATTAAATATTTGATATTTAATTTGGTAATTAATTAATTGGAGGATTAAAACTTGGTTGTGTACGATATGTTTAATTTAAATATGATTTAAATGAAATCATTAATTAAATAAGATTTAATTAATTATTAAGTTAATTAATTAAATTAAATTATTTGATTTATTAAAATCAAATTTAACTACCATGTTGGGAGTTAACAGAAAAGTGGGATGGTTCCCACGTTGGGAGTTAACTGAAACTCTCTCTCCTTTGATCAAATACTTGCAAAACGTTTGTAGGAGGTGGTTTTGTTGCAAGTGTGATCTTCACATAATAGTTCTATAATCCATTCTCTCAAAATTCTCCTCCTTCCAATATTCATCTGGTTTTCATAAACCAACATTACCTAAGAATTCTCAGAGAATAGGAGGGAAATCTATTGATGGTGCTGATTACAATTCCAAGGAGTTTTGGTGATTTTCAATCGAGATTTCTACAAAAGTAAGTTTGTTCTCTTTCTCTGTAGAGTTAATTTTGTGTACTACTTAACTAAATTAAATTTACAATAGGCTGTTGTTTTTTGGTCTTTGTAGTTTATCTGTATTTCCCAATGTACTGGTATTTCAGAATACCTAAATTAATAATGAGTAATGGTTATGTATTCTTCCATTGCATTAGGCTTTCATCCCTACAATATAGATTAGCAAGGAATACAATAGGCTATTTGAGATTCATTGATGAAAGATTCAATGTATAGAAGGAAAGTAATCAATGACCAAAACAAAAATTTAGCTTCTTTTAATGAATTACCTTTTTAAATTTTTTTTACTATTTGTGAAAAGTGCTCTTTTATGGTATTTCTGAAATTTTCCTTCAAAATGTGGAGTGGAGTTATTTTAACCCAAGAACCAAATGGGGAGTGGAGTAGGCTTACAAATTCCTATAAGTTTTAACATCAATGTGTATAAAACATTAAATGCCAGGATCTTTGAACTAGATGATTTTCACAATAACATTAGTTAGAATAACATACTTTAATCCATGATAATGGTTGATCGACCGGATGTATGAGCAACAAAATATTACGGATAAGTGAGGTCTCAGTGCAAGCATATACTATCAATGAAGTAATAAATTCGGAATATTCCAAGTGTCGAATCCCACATGACTATATTGATTTTTAATTTAGCTTTGACTATGAATCAATAAAACCAAGATAACCAAAAAAAAGTCTGTATTGTGATGAATGAGAGAAAGCTTTAAAAACAGTAAGCAATAATACTCGAACAAGGGCAAACAGTGTTTTGACCTTTCTATGCCTTAAGTGATGCGGTCGCATCATATCTTAACAGTGAATTACACATGAACAAAAAACTACATCTATTCGGTCTTGTATCAAGTTCCTTTAGGAGGTCTAAGTAGCTATGCCTAATGTTTGTATGGTTAGCTGGATCTTAGATTAATTTTAAGTTCAATTTCTTTATCCTATGGTGCTTCTTATTTCTAAGGTGACAAGACAGTTCTATTTCTAGGCTCTAAATCCCATATCCTTTTGTGACATTTGCTTACACCCTAACCTTCTCAACATTAGAGCTCCACTAGATCGTTAAATTAAGTGACTAGTTTAACTTACCAATTTTATCTTTAAACTCAACAAAGAGAATGTATAAAAGAAACTGGTATGAAATGCAACATTACTTAAGTCATAACTATCATACCCCCTATCAGACTATCCTCTAAACCTGGAAATAGATATAACTGCAACAGTTAGCAATCCTTTTGTTGGCACTTACTGCCTACTAACCTGCTAGCTTGTCTAGAAACCCTGATAGCAAAAAACATGCATAAAATACTCAATGACCAACAGTCACATCCATCAAGGTTTCATATACAGATAACATAAACAAAGTGAACTTAACATAACCTTCAGGACCGCAACTCATAAACTAGTCCCTATATGCATCAAAACATGTATACAAGTAATTACAAACAAACATCTAAATGGGTCGAAAAACTAAAGTCTTTGTTCTTGAGTGGCGGAGTAGCAACAAAGTTATCTTTTGGGGAGATAACCACTATCTGGAGAAAAAAACATATAAAACGGGGTAAGCTATTAGCCTAGTGAGTGATTTAAAGCATAGCTCTCATGCTCTTAACTATACTAGAAAATAGTATACTGAAATATAAAATCTTTCCAAGCAATTAAACATGAAAACTTTTATCATAACATATCTGGTCATAAGCTTAAAAATGATTCTTAGTTAAGAGTGAACCCTTTTACTCAAACCCTTAATACATAACCTTAGTCGAGAGAGAATTATTTTGCTCGATCCCTTGACGTCAAACTACCTATGTGCACGTAGTTATAACTAAGTACCGTCATATCTTAGGTACTACTGCTCAGATACCTTCTCCAGCTCCTTCAGTATCGAGCTTGATATATTAAAATCTCTTATACTTAATCATATAAGTATAAATCATAATAACTCGAGCTAAGTTCAACATGTAAGCTCAAAAGATAACTTTTAAACTAGTTTGCGTTTGAAAACATCCTACTTCATGACTTTTAAACTAACATGCATTGGACTCGTACATTTGCTTGGAAATTCTTTGTAAATAAACTTAGCATGAGATAAAACTTTCATTTGAAACATGAATTTCTAAGACATCATAAAAACTTAGTCGCTCACGGCTTTTGGCAACTCCTTAGTGGATGGTAATCAACAATCTGGCCTCAATCTCCTACAAAAATCCACAAAACCCACCTCAAATCAACAAATAACATCTTTCAAGCTCAATCAAACCTCATAAGCTCATTTGAACTACATAAGAGTAATTTTTTTTTTTAATCTTCATATCATGATATCAATATCAAGTTAAAGAAACTACTAAAGCATAATGGTGGTCATACATCATTGTATTGATATACTCTCTTCCATGTATCACGAAAATAGTTTTTCATCCAACATGATCTATAATAATGGTTCAACAATAAGTGTCTTTATTAAAAACAATGTCCAATTTAATTTGTGTAATTCATTATGTATATACAAATTAGAAGAAACAAGACCATAATATAAAATCAGAAACAATAAATAAATGAGCTCAAAGTGTCAAATATTATAATCGTAATATCAATAATAGTACCCACTGATGTCCATATGTTCAACATGTTCATTAAATGTCTCTAGTGGCAATCCTTTAGTTCGTTTTTGAGTTTTGGCATTAGATTTACTATAATTCGATTAAAGTTATAAGGGCCTATTGTTTTTGGGCATTTAATTCTTTCTATCGAGTCTGTAAGTCTATATCGGTCGTGGTGCAAGAGTTATTAAGAAGATCGATGGAGAACAGAGTAAAAACATATTGAGATTGAAGCAGAAAATGCATTATGTGATAGAGTGTAAAGGGTGGAGATCATTGCAACACTGCCCTTTACACTGCAGTACAGAAGTGTTGACTGCAGTACAGAAGTGTTGCAACGCTTCATTTTCCAAGAGCGTTGTAACGCTTCGAAGCTTGCTCATGCACATACCAGACGGTTGAGGTCGTGGGTTCAAGGCTTCAAGATGGTTTTTGGCTACATTTTATTGTTTTTCGAATATTTATGTAATATTTGTTATTTTAATTAATAAAATTAATATAATAAGATTTTGATTTAGTTGATTTTTAGGATGCCAAAATTTGATCCAATTTTTGTTATTTATTTAATTTTACATTTGATGTATGATTAAATTTTAATATATTGCATATTGTATGCCATATAGATTTTAAAATCTCACCTTAAAATAAACATTTATCATGCGTCATATTTAATATTAATATTATAGTTGCATGATATTAAAAGCATGCCCATGCATCATATTGAATATAAATGTTATATTATATGATAGCATGTAACATTAAACATATCCATGCATCTTACTATACTATAAATGCTATATTAAATGGTTGAATGATGGATAGGTTTTAATTTTCATTAGTTTATAATATAATTGCTATATTATATAATGAAAATGAAATTGCATTGAGCATGACATCACTTAGTAAATATAAATATTATATTTAATTAATGTTATTAGATGTATGATTATAAGTTTTAATTTTTCATTAGTTTAGTGAATTAAAATTAAAATCTATATCAAGAGTTGCATGAAACATAACTTTTAATTAATTTTAAATGGTTTAAAATTAATTCACCTGACCTATGTTAAAATATTTCTAATATGATTTGAAAGAGGTTAATCTTTTATTTTCTTTTCAACAAGATTAAAATAGAAATAATAAAAGATTAAATTTATAAAATAATTATTTATAAAGGACCTTTGTTTAAAGAAGGTTCTATCTAAGACTGGGGTATTTAAGCTAATGGAAATAGAACACCCCTACCTAAGAATTGACATTGAAGGTGAACTAGACAATTATTTTATGAGCATGCAATACATGGTTTAGTTTATTAAAGTGTTTAATGAACAAAATCACATGTTAAACTATCCAATATAAGAGTTATATTGGGTCAATTTAACAATGGATTTAGATAAATTATTAGCTGGATTTATCCTATGTTTAAAACACTCAGTGAGAGGAAAATGTTGTAAATGATATGTCAATTTCTTCTCATAATATGTCAATTTCTTCTCACGTTCTCCCTAAAAGTTCATATCGTGAGATCTATGCTCGGCCTCATGGCATTGTTTGCTTCTATCCTTCTCCGGAAGGTGTTTGCATAGGTTAATACTAAAGTGAATGGAGAAAGTGTTTATAGTAAGTGGAAGAGGGACGTGTGTCAACACATCCCACGGTCTCTTTCATTAGTTTGTTATGAAGTTTCATGCTTGGCCTCGCGGCACTTCTGCTTGTGTCCCTCTTCGGAAAGTATTTGCATGAAATTGATCACAAACTCCATAAATGGATATGATTTCTTTAGTTTTTGCCCCAATCGGTTTTTTCCTTCCGTTGACTCATTGGGGGCGAAACTTTAGGGTTTAAAATGAAGTGTTACATTTCAAAGAAATTTTAAGCAAGTTAAATTTCGTGACCAAACAATGGAGACTAATCATTATAAGAATTGTTGGATTGTATCAGCACGCAATAGAAGTGACGAGGGTCGATAAACACTCTAATTCATTAATTTTGCCAGAAATGAAAACATGCTATAGTAGAAATAAATGGGTTTCAACTCATACCTTTAAAGAACTCTTGAAATCTCGATTTCCTGCTGCAAAACCTCTCCAAATCTTTGTGCAGACCACCACAAGATCTCCCCTACTATTCTCTTGGTGCTCTAGATTGAGTTGTGGGACTCAAAGTAAGCTAGAATCAAGGGAACTTAGAGAATGCTCACAGTAGTAACCCAATAGAAAAACACCTTCTTCACACGAATTTTCAGCTAAAATTCTATCGGTTGCATTCCCTAAAAACCACTCAAATCTCTTCAATATATTGTAGACTATCATGCAATAAGAATGGCTGCATGAGATGCAACTCATGCTTGGAGTAATTTGAAGAAGAGATGGTGGGTTTAGTGTGAGCTACTTGAAGATGAAGATGAAAAAACTCATTTTTCCATTTGTGTATTTTTCTATTTCAAAAATCTAAATTTGATTTTAAAATCACATTTGATTTAAAAATTAAAATTTATTAATTTTACAAATTAATTTTTTAATAAAATTAATAAATAATTATTTAAACAATTTAAATAATTCTAATTAATTTAATATCCAATATNAAATTAATAAATAATTATTTAAACAATTTAAATAATTCTAATTAATTTAATATCCAATATTAAATTAATTTTACACAAAATCCATCTTCATATATCTAAATCATATTTAAATATAAATTCTCCAATTCCATTTGATCCTTATGTGAACGTTTCAAATTAACTTATCACGCTACTCTAGAGCTAATCCATTTTCAATCTAGTAGGAGGACCTCGTGGACCTACAGTCATGGGCTCCAATGATCCGAGATTATTAGGCTAAACTCATTAGACCGAACTAACCATCATTCGTTAACTAATGGGTCACTCCAATAAAGCCCATAGTTGAACTCCCTTCACTGTAGATATATTATGTCCACTTGATATAACCATGATTAGTAAGTTAACCCTTCACAGGTTGTTCGTAATAACGGCTGGGTCGAACCTCTGTTTTACCCCCAAAATTACCTCTTGATTCTTAAGTTCCACTGATCTCCTAATGAATAATTGTTTTGTGATCCAATCAACAAAACCAAGTCCCTCTCGGGCCGATGAGAGGGCGGGGCCCCTTGTTCAAGACCCAGAATCATCACTTAAGGGAACAACTTCTCTACTATCTCTAAAAGCGGGTAGGAGTGAATTCCATCTTGCACCCTATGTCCCCATCTATCTATCCAGTCTTATCTCTGAAATGGGAGGTTATTGAGCCGGCGCTGTTGAGCCAACCTTCACCTATGAAAATCTAAGGATAATTCTAAATAAACAGGAGTTCATAGTTAGCTTAGGATGAAGGTCAAGTTACCTATGTCATCGCTTTGAAATAGTCAGTCTTAAACAGTAAACATCGTTATAAAGTAAGAGTGACTAATTTCGTGGTCTGATCTTGTACAAACCCTTTTGTACAAGGACACCCCCACTTCTCATGTCCCAACATGAACGAATTAGGATCACTTTGTTTGTAACACTTTACAACTCTTTATAATAACTACAGAGCAGGCTACATCCAATAGTGTTATCAGAATAAGGTACTCAACCTTATTCATATACTATAGATCATTTTGACTATTTACTTGAACCTGATCCACTTTTATGTCTCCACATAAAGTTCAAGTACTCATTCAATAGTCAAGAGAATTTTAGGTTTATTGGATTTCTATTAAGCAAAACATCTATTCAATAACACCTTATTGAACTTTCAGAATAAGTTTCATTGTTTACAAACCACGAGTTTTAGGACATAAAACCCAACAAACTCCCACTTGGACTAAAACTCCAGTGGTAACTTATATATTCAATATATAAGACTGAGTTTCTGAGTTTTATAGAGAAATACAATAAACTAAGGCATCCCATACCCATGGTTTACCATTCGGTATCTCATACCTGATATTTCTCCCACTTACCCTAGGTTATTAATCTGGTATTCCTAGTCCTTCTAGGTGATTCTCAAACACTTTAGCTGAGAGAATCATTGTAAACATGTTAGTATACAATAGGCTTTTAATTAAACTATGTGGGGATGCATCTTATTCTCAATAATGGCTAGGAAGCATACTTTCCTCCCACTACATTGAGGTACTCTCAACTCTTTGAGTAAGATGTGTCTGACCTATCTTAACAACTCTTGTTAAGTCAGATCTAGAAATCTTTAAATTTTCTGTACTTTGATCTAGCCATTTAAATATCTTAATATTTGCAAACGGCTTTTAACAGTTTGTTTTTTAATAGAAGTTGCTAGAACAAACATAATTTATGAAAATGAACATTTTTATCACAAACATATATACAATTTGTTCTTTACAAGATCATAAAAGTAGTAAGATCAAGCAACAACTTCTCCCACTGGTTGAGCTGAGTAAACGGTCCCCAGGAACTAGTTAGCTTGTTTACTTTTCTCTGCTATCTTTTTGACAAGATACTGAGGACAGTTTCTCTTCCAATGCCCTTCTTTGTTGCAGTGGAAACATTTCCCTTTCTCTGCAACGTTCTCTTTGCCTTTCTTACCAGCATGTTTCTTCTTCCCTTTCCCTTTGCCCTTTTTCACAGGAATACTCTTACTCTTCGAAGAGGAGGCAACATCAGTCTTGGAGGACATTCCTCTCTTTTCAACAGTAGTAACATTTACTTCTGACTCTAGACCTTTAGTTCTCAATATAGTCTGGTAAGCTTATAGCTTATTCAGCAGAGTAGTCAAGCTGTATTCAATTTTATTCATCAATGCATTCGTACAGAATTGTAGAAAACTCTTCGAAAGAGATTCTAGAATAAAACCAACTTGACTTCTCTCGTCCATAACAACATCGTTTACTTCTGCCACATTAAAGTGGACCATCATGTCCAAGACATGTTCACGAACAGAGGTCCCCTCTTTCATGAGACTATTATAAATATACTTGATGGCATTATGCCTCAGGGTGAAGGATGGTTCCAAACATCCCTTGCAGAGATTCCATAATCTCTTTGGATGTACTCATATCCTCATGTTTCTTTGCCAAAACATCTAATAAGTTGGCAAGGATATAAGCACGAGCTTTATCATTTGCCCTGACCCATCTGTCATACGCATCCCGAATAGTTCGGGTTGTATTAGAGCTAGGAATGGGAGGACAATCCTCTATTAAGACACCACAAATCATCTATTGTAAGTACCGTGTTCAAATTTGATTTCCAGATCATGTAGTTATCCCCGATGAGTTTGTCCGATGCCAACAATTGTATTATCCACTCGTCATTCTGGAATTATAAACAAATTCTATAAGTGAAATTGTTTTTAAATCCAAACAAGTTTTAGCAATTTTAATAATGTACCCAAGATTATTCTTTTGCAACGATACTACATCAAGACATTCTTGACTAAATACTATCTCCAGAATAACTCATATTCCGATAGTCATTTAGGTACCGCTTTTGGTCATAAATTATTAATATTTAATAATTCTATAAGTGTAACCCTCCGTTTTCAGACGTCAGAGGTTAGCCCCAACTATGCTACCATAGTAGAGAGTCAAGGTTGGGAATGGATCGAAGAAATCTTATCCATCTCTGGAGCTTGAGCTGTTTCGAATCCTATGTTACAACCCTCCGTGGGGATAGCCGTCGTTAAACGACTAGCAAAGGGCCGCTTAAGTTAACCAGCAGGCGCAACATAGGAATCCCACGGTCCAAACTATGGAAGAGACTACAGGATATGTTAACACATTTCCTTCACCCACTTACTATGAACTACTTCCCCTATTTACCTTATTTTTGACTCATACATCCACTTTCCGTATGGAGGTCACTCCCAAGGTGACATGAAGCATCATATGAATCTCACGGTGTAAACTATGTGGAGATGTGGTAGTTGAAATTGTATACTTGATTTCTATTCGAACAACTTCTCCTTATTCACCGAAATCTAGATTTAAGCTAAAAAATACTTTCCATATGGAGGTCACTCTCAGGGTGACACGAAGTACTGCTTAAATTCAGACTGTGAACTCTTAGAGACGTGAGAGCTAAGAATATCATATTGCATATGTTAATAATCCCCCACTGAAGTTTTCTAATAAAATTATCATATAGAAGTTATTGGACTACCACTGAAGTGTTCTATTAAAAGGGTAAATTTATGCTTAGGTTATTTTTCGGCTAATAAAAACAACCCTAAGTCTATGTCGTTTATCCAAGTATAACACTTATAAATGAATTTAAATCTACGATGTTTAGGTGATAAACCGTTTTATTACCTCACATTGCTCACGTATACTCATAAAACTGGTTACCAACGCTCAATAATTTGGCCATAATTTCCAGGTAAAAGGTGTTCCGTAGACCGTCAACTTAAATACCCCCAGCCTTCGACAGGATTAGATACCAGTTGAGTTTGTAACCCGAGTTTTACAAGTTTAACGATCTATTTTAACCATTAAAACAAGTGGTTAATTTACGTGAGCATGCAGCTGTTCTTTGTTATGAATTTTAAATGTCTAACCCAATTTTATAACAACTTATAAAACTTTAAATATGCTAAACATCCACAACATACATAAATGCATTCATTATTTAATATAACACTTGTATTAAATACAAGAAACCCTAACATGCATACTATATATTATAACAAATTATAACATACTTTCAATGCATGTTGCATGCTTCCTATGGTGGGATTTTAAATCTACATGACATACTATATACACATACAAGATTTATTTAATTATAACATACATCCAATGCATAAATAATTAAATACAGACGGATATAGTTTTAGTTTTGGCAAAAACAAGTAAACAAAAGCCTAACTACTACAAATAGCTTCAAAACCGCTCGAATCGCTCCTAACTGCTTGAACCGGACCCGAACCGTCGAACCGGACCAGCCAAAAACCATTTGAGGTTGAACCGGACTGGACCTCAAGAGAATCGGTCGAACCGGCAGCTCTCGCTCCATGCTTCATGTCTCGCTAAGGTTCATCATTTAGCATTGACGACCATCGTTATGCGTTTGTCTGGTCGTTTAGTGTTTGCGTGATCGTGTAGCACTAACACGTGGCGCTTGACCAAGGTACACGATAATGTAGTGTTTGCCTTCTATTGCATAGTGTCATCGTTTAGTGCTGGACAACGCTACACGATCGCTTAACCAAGGTACACGATAATGTAGTGTTTATTTCCAAACCATATTAAATTGGGGATAAAATTCGAAATTTATCTCAAATTAAAATTTGGACATATACCAAAATTTGTGTTAAATTCAAATTCTTAATCTTTTATCTCCAAATTAAATTGGGGATAAATTTTAAAATTTATCTCAAATTAAAATTTGACCATGATCTAAATTTTATCTTAAATTCAAATTAAGTTTAGATTTTATCTTCAATCTAAATCAAATTGAGGGTAAATCTCAAATTTATCCCAAATTAAAATTTGATCATATTCTATACATAAGTTTGACAAGAATTTTGGATAAAATTTGGAATATCCAAATTTATCCCAAATTCTTGTCAAACTAAATTCATAGTTTCCAAATTTTATCCAAAATTCTTGTCAAACTAAATTCATAGTTTGACTGACACATCAAATAGAGTCAAACTCAAGAGCAAATAATTGTATTTTGATTTCAATTTTATCTTCTTTTCTTTTTTAGATTCACCCAACTATATACATACATAAATCTCGAAAAGAGGGCATTTGTTGAATGATAAATTTTGAACCAATTAAAAATTATCACGTCATTTCTCAAATTAATGATGGAATTTCCAAATCATCAAATTAGGTTCAATTAAAGATTGACATGTGTTTCAAATTGAAATTGAAGACATAAATTAGCAAATATTGATGACGCCACGTGTTTTCATCACGACTGTTGGATTGAACAAAATAATTTGGTCCAATTTGATATTATTATTTGGGCTAAAGTCCAGATGAGTCTATAAATAGGCTTAGTTTGACCCAAATGTCAAATATGATCCAAATCCAATTAGTTGGGCCCAAGGGTCAGGTCCATGGACTAACCAAGTCTAAACCTACAAATCCCACTTGAGAACTCTATAAATAGAGAAGCTCTCCTGATTAGAAATTTTACACTTCAGAAGGCCTAGAAAGAATTCTCCCAATAATCATAAGACTTCCCAACTCTTAAAGTTGACTACACTTGAAAATTGAAGTCTTTTAGAGATACAAGCATTCTTTCAAGACTCCAACTTCAAGAACATCCACACGTTTTGCTTCCATACATCAAGAATACACATTCAATCGAGAGAGAATTAGAGGATCAAGTACTAAATATCAAACCAAGTCGGCATCAATCTACATCAACACAAGTTCAACTCCATGAAATCGTTCTCTAGAAGCCTTATTCGAACACCGATCTTCCAAGAAGATCATGAAGCCCAAACGCCGATCATCTAAGAAGTTCAACAAGCCCAAAGGTCGATTTTCCAAGAAGATCAATAAGCCTAAAGGTCGATCATCCAAGAAGGTCAACAACTTAAAGATTAAAGTTTATTTTGAAAGCATCAAAAGATTATGTATTACAGATTGTACCTGCTATACTGAAATTAATAGACATACAAAGTTCAAATTCCACAAAACAAGTTTCTCCGAAAACCTCGTGCAAACAACGCTACGTGTTTTCATTATAATCATTGGATTAAATAAAAGAATTTGATCCAATTTGATGTTATTATCTGGGCTAAAGTCTAATTGAGCCCAAAAATATGCTTAATTGGACCAAAAGTTCAATTAAGATTCAAATTCAATTAGTTGGACCCAAGGATCAGGTCCATGCACCAACCAAGCCCAAGCCCATAAAGCGCTACCTAATAACTCTATAAATAGAAGAGTCCTCCTTCATTTGAAGGGTCAGAAATTCTACACTCCAAATGGCTTAGAGAGAATTCTCTCAACAATCACAAGACTCCCTAACTTCTGAAGCTGACCATACATGAAGACTAAAGTCCTTTTGAGATACAAACATTCTTCCAAGATTTCAACTTCAAGAACATCACGCGCTCAACTTTCTCAAGTTAAGCATATGCATTTAACTTAGAGAGAATAAGAAGATCAATTATTAGATATTGAATCACATCTGCATCAAATCTACATCAACACAAGTTCAACTCCACGAAACACGTTCTCTGGAAATCTCGTGTTGGCATGCTCAGTGAGACATCTCTACCTCTCATCTTTCTCTCAACATTCAAACAAACAAATTGCACCAGAGAATGCCACATCTAAAACCACTACTGCAAGTGACTCTTATACGAAATCTGTCACCCAGAGTCACTCAAAGGGGATATGCATGAGCAAGAAAAAGCTTTATCATTGTGGAGAAAATTTGGGAACGACTAATGTAATTTCCTAAAGAAAGGATTGTATAAGAGAAAATCCCTTGTTCGACAACTCTTCTCTTGCTATTGATCGATAAAAAAAAAAGAATCACACTTTGATGTAGGATCTGTCATGATGGTGGATGTAACAGTCAAGGCAGCCATGGCAGAGATAGAGAGGAAGAAAAATCTCTAAATGAAAGTTGTTGAGGAACGAGACTATGAAATCACTGCCTTAAAAGATCAAATGTAGGCTCGAGAAACTGCTGAGACAAGTCAAGCTTCAGCTACCAAAACCAATAACAAAGGAAAGACTGTCTTGTAGGAAAACCAGCTGCAACAATTTACCTTTATTGCTCCCGATCGGTTCAACAGTTGCAGCATATGATTACAAATTTCATAAAGGCTAAGTACAGAGGACCGTCATAATCTTCTTTTATGTACTCTAAGTCATACACCAAGAGAATCAACAACCTGAGAATTCCAGTTGGGTATCAAGCTGTAAAGTTCCAACAGTCGATGGAAAGGGCAAATTGAAATAACATGTTGGTCACTTCATTGAAACCTGTGAAAATGCAGGAACTAGAGGAAACTTGCTAGTCAAACAATTCATTCGAACATTGAAAGGAAATGCTTTTTATTAGTACTTTAGAATCGAAAGTGATTGACAGTTGGAAATAGCTGGAAAAAGAGCTCTTCAACCGATTTGACAACACCAGGTACGTCGTTAGTATGATGTAGTTGATAAACACCAAGCAGCGAAAAGAAGAATCGATCAACAACTACATCAACCGACGGAGAGCTTTGATTCTGGATTGCAAAGATAGACTCATCGAATTATCTACAGTAGAGTTGTGCACCCAAGGCATACACTGGGAACTTTTCTACATTTTACAAAGGATAAAGCCTTATACATTCGAAGAGCTAGAGACTTGCGCCCATGATATGGAGTTGAGCATCGTCAATAGGGGAACTAAAGAATTTTTGGTTCTTGAGGTGAGGAAAGACAAGAATGAAACCAAAGGCACTGAAAAGGTCATGAATAATGCCATCAAAGAAATTATGGTCGTTCATGCAACCCCAATGAAATTTTCCTCTAAAGGAAAAGAAACAAATTTTGAAAGAAAATATAACGAGAGTGACAAGCATCGCCCGGCTCCTAAAGAAAGGTAGGGAAAAATTTATCCATTCCCTGATTTTGATGTTGCAGACATGTTAGAGCAATTGCTGGATAAATAATTAATTTAGCTGTCGAAATCCAAGCGATTGAAACAATAAGCAAAAATAGATGATCCTAACTACTGCAAGTATCACTGGGTTGTTAGCCACCCAGTAGATAAGTGTTTCGTGCTAAAGGAGTTGATTCTAAGGTTAGCTCGTGAAAAGAAGATTGAGTTGGATATTGATGAAGTAGCTTAGACAAATCATATCATAGTGGCAATGACTTCAAATGTTTCAATCATCAACCTCATTTTATGAGCAAAGAGAAAGCTTGATCCAGTTTTGGATTTTGAAGTTAATAGTTGTTCGGTTCTAGCAGAAGATCGTGATGAAAGACTCCCTAGAGAATAAAGAACCAATCGAAGTGAAGGATGAAAGATGAATGGTTGTGACTCGTCAAAAAAGAAGATAGCTAACTTCACCCCAAAAAGAGTCGCACTTCTATCAAAATTATAGAAGAGGGAGCAAAACTCAGAAAAAAAAAGGGAAAAAGATGACATGGAAGCCTAAGCCTGCTAAGAAGAATATGAGGACTTCCCTCAACTTCCACAGCCAGTAACTTTGGCAGAATTCCTCCCAAGAAGCTTCCTTGATAATCATCTAGAGGAAGTATTAGAAGTTATTGCATGTCACGACATTAACATCAGCAATAATCATATAACTGTTGAAGAATTCGGAAATTCAAAAGAAAGTGAGCAAAGAACTTCTGTCTTCGATCGTATCAAGCCTTCTACTACTCGATCTTCAGTCTTCCAAAGATTAGGTATGGTCAAGAAGAAATAGGGAGATCAATGTTTATCATTTACCTACACCCTACTTCAACCTTCAAAAAGCTATGTATTTCCACATCAAAGAAATATCAACCTTCAACATCTGCTTTTGATTGTCTCAAAATGACAAGCGACCAACATGAAAGAAATATGAAAATCTTGAAGGCAAAAACATTTCATGAAGAAAACAACAACGATAAAATTCACAGTCGTATCCCTTCACGTATGAAGAGGAAGTTGTGCGTTGACATTATATAGAATGTTCCTTGATGATGAAGCCAAAACTCATTATATTGACGAATCCTACAAATGAAGAAGATGAATAAAGCCATGATGAAATGAAAGCTACTGAAGTTTAAATGTAGAAGCTCCTTATTGCGAGCCTAAACGACATATTGCTCATGGCTCGTATGAGATTAAAAATGATTAGAAAAAAAAAAAATCTTTCCATTGAGCTACGTTATAACTTGATCCATATTCATTACAAAGGGTATATAGGAAGTTTGAAGGAAACTTTAAGTTCAGTCCAGTAAAAAAAAACTCTTCAAACTCAAGCTTAAAAACTTTGATGTTGCATTTTCAAGTGCAATAATGGAGAATATGATGATGCTTCCTCAAGTTTAAGTGTGTAGGGTTCACCAACTCTTTACTTCATCACTAAAATTGGATCTATTGCTCTGGTACATCTCCAAAGTCTAATATGGTGCTCCACTCCATTTTCAAAGTCTGATGTGGTATCCACTCTGCTTCATCCTCAAGTTTGGTCTTCCTAGCTCTACTTCATTTGTGAGATCATGTCTGATCTGCATGGCTCCGCTTTATCTGTAGAATCAAGTCCAGTCTTCATGGCTTCGCCTTATCTGTAGGATCAAGTTTGATCTACATGGCTCCATTTCATCTACGAGATCATGTCAGGTTTGCATGTCTCTACCTCACATGTGAGATTAAGTCTAGTTTTTCTATCTCCACCTCATTTATGAGATCAAGTTCGGTTTGTAATGGCTTCACTTCACCGGCAAGATCAAGTCTGGTCTAACTGGCTCTGCCTCATATGCGAGATCAAGTCTAGTCTTTCTGGTTTTGCCTCATCTCTAAAGATTAAATCCAATTCGCCTGGCTCCACCTCATCTCGAGAGATCATGACCAATCTGCTTGGCTCTGACTCAAATGCGAGATCAAGTTCAATTCACCTGGCTCCACCTCATCTTTGAAGATCAGGTTCGATTCGCCTAGCTCCGCCTCATTTTGAAAATGTTGGGAATGTCTTAAAACTCGCAGTTCGTGTTAAACATTTTATTTATCAATAATAATAATTTGTTGATTTTGCATTCTATTATGAAAATCCAATAAACATATCCATGACTATAGTCTGAATACTTTAACTTTATGTAGTGACATAAACAGGATCAAGGTAACAGTATATAAGCCTAAATGGTCTAATAAGTATATGGATGAAATTAGGTATCTCATCCTGGTAACACTATTGGATGCGGCCTACTCTGTAGTTGTTATAAGAAGTTTTAAAGTGCTACAAATGATGTGATCCACATATCATTCATATTAAGACATGTGGGTGGGGGCATCCTATGCAATCAGTTTGTATATAGACTAGACCATGAAAATAGTCACTTTTCTTTATAATGACCATTTACTGTTAAAACTGACTATTTCAATTATTAAGTAACCTAGGTTAACATGATCTTAATCCTAAGCTAGCTATGAACTTCTGTTTGTTTTGGATTATCCTTTGATTTGCATAGGTGAGAATAGTCCAACAACACTGCTTAATAAGCCTCCCATTTAGGGGATAAGACCGGATGAATAATTGGGAACATAGCCCTGCAAGATGGAATTCACTCCTACCCGATTTAGGGTTAGTAGATAGGTTGTTCTCTTAAGTACTGATTTCAGGTCTTGAACAATCGGGGCCTCGCCTTCTCATGATAGAGAAAGGATTTGATTCATAGGTATTATGAATCAAAATTGTTCATTAAAGGGTCAGTGGGATCTTAAAAAACAAGATGTATTCACAGGGGTAAAACGATTATCTTGACCTGACTGTGATTACGAACAACCTGTGAAGGGTCGATTTATTGATTATGGTTATATCAAGTGGACATAATATATCTACAGTGAGGAGAATTCAACTATGGACTATAATGGAGTGACCCATTAGTTAACGAATAAGGATTAATTCGGTATAATGAGTTTAGCAAATTAATCTCGGATCGTTGGAGTCCATGATATGTAGGTCCGCGAGGTCCCCTTACTAGCTCATAAATGGATAAGCTTTAGAGTAGCATGATAAGTTAATTTGAAACGTTCAAATTAGAATGAAACGGAATAGGAGAATTTATATTTAAATATGATTTAAATATGTGAAGATGGATTTGTGTAAAAATTAATTTGATATTTGATATTAAATTAATTAGAATTATTTTAATAATCATTTATTAATTTTATTGTGAAATTAATTTTATAAAATTAATAATATTTTTAGTTTTAAAATCAAATTTGATTTATTGAAATCATTTGATGAAAATAGAAAAGTTGGAAAATTGCATAAAATGGAAAATTTGGTTTTTCCATTACCATCTTCAACTTGCTATGACAAAAACCACTTACCTTGGCTTCAATTACTCCAAGCATGAGCTGCATCTCATGCAGTCATCTTCTTTGCATGTTTACTTGCAATAAATAAAGAAGATTGGAGTGAATTTGAGGCATGCATTCAAAGAGATTTTAGAGAAAATTTTGAGTTGAAGAAAGAGTTCTTCAAACAAACTGGTGCAGTGAGTTTATCCCTTGTTTTCCGTTGGTTCAAGTTGTTCTAAAGTCCCACAACTCATTTTAAAGCTCCAAGAGGATAGTGAGGAAGATCTTGAAGTGGTTCATGGTGAGTTTTGGAGAAGACACTTGTTGAGGATCAAGATCTTGAAGAGTTCTACAATTGGGCCCCGGAACAGCCTCGTCGGGCGCAATAGCCATTTAGGGCCCCAAATGAGCTCTGTTCGCAAAACCGTCTGTGCGCACGGCTTTTTTTCATCGTTCTTAACCCCTGGGTCCGTTTTTTCGTTTTCGCTAGACGGTTTTGCGAACGGAGCTCATTTGGTGCCTCAAATAGCTATCGGGCGATCGTGCAGCGAACATCGTGTAATGCATGCCTTAAACATCAAAAAGACAACGACGATGCAGTGAAGCATAATCGCCTAAGTGATCGCTGAGCAAGCGTCAAGTATCATATATCGAGTGATCGTGTAGTCAGTGACTATGCGATGAAACATGCTGAACTACAAAATCGTTTACTGCGCTATTAAGTGGCGAGCATCAAATACTCTATGCGATCGTTTACCCCAAACGTCCACGTGATCGAGCATCCAATGCTACACGATAAAGTAAACACTGAACTCAATCGTTTAGCATCAACTATATGATCGTTTAGTATATACTACACGATCGAGTAGAACTTTTCTACACGATCATTTAGCCAAATCTGAATGATCGTTTAGTCTGGGATATACGATGCGACCAACCTTTGGTCTTCTTCCTCGATGAGAACAACATGTCCATGCTTCGAAACTTCATCACAAACGAATCAAAAAACTTCAAATACTTTGAATACAGACTCAGTTGCTTGTTAATTATGCCGAAAAACGCAGGGGCCCTTACAAATTAACACTTTGTAAATTCAAAGAAAGATTTAAACAGGGGCAATCATCCCATAAACATCCATCAACACATCCACGAACACATTTAACTCTTAAACGCATTGTAGAAAACTTAAAACCCACCATGACTGTAAAAGAAATTCAATACAACAATGGAATTTGGAATATCAAAACAACCTGACTCTGATACCAATTGAAGGAAATCTAAACATAGATCTCCATGAGCAGCAAAAGTAGATCATTCCAAATCCATTCAGAATGAACACAAATAATTCCAGTCTTAAATGGAAACAAACAGATTATGCATAATTAGAAATTACAGCATGCTACAATAAGATACAAGGGATAGAGTATGCATACCTTTGAAGAGCTCTTCTTCAAATATCCCTCGATCGTTCAACAAATCGTTCAGTCAGCACAAACATGAACACAATGAACGAAACAACCAACAACACGAACAACTGGATGTACCTCGAACCCAATCGAGTCCATCTTGATCCACGAACGAATTTACAACACCACTACAATGGTTACCTTGGTATTCTCGGTGTGAGAATCCAGGAGTTGTGGACTCTTTGGATTGAGGAAGACAGGAGATAGACGATCGAGTAAATAGGAGATAAAGACCGTCTATCGTATAGATGATGCACTCGATCATTTAGAAGATGAAGCCTATCATATAAACTTTACTACTCGATCGTGTAGCAACAATCAAGCGAGTAATTATCGTATAGTCACCACGAGTTTTGAGTCAGCACATAAATCGTGTATCCCGTCCACGATTTAAGGCAAGTTAAATATTTTTTTCCACATTTTCTCCCCATTTCTGTCTTCTTATATTTTTTAGCGTTTTTGCATCTTCGGAGAATCTTTTTGAAATTCAAATTTTCAAAGGCCTACAGTAAAATAAAAATTGAATCAAATTTCTAGTCACGAATTAAGGTTAAATCTATTTTTTTTTTTCAAATTTTCCCCCAACTTCTGTCTTCTTCTTTTATTTTTTAGTGTTTTTGTATTTTCGGAGAATCTTTTACTGTGAAAATCAAATTTTTAAAGGTCTACAGTAAAATAAAAATTGAATCGAATTTCTAGCCAGGAATTAATTCTAATTTTTTTTTCACATTTTCCTCCAACTTTTGTCTTCTTTTTTTATTTTTTAGTAATTGTTTTTGCATTTTCGGAGAATCTTTTACTGTGAAATTCAAATTCTTAAAGGCCTACGATAAAATAAAAATTGAATCAAATTTCTAGCCACGAATTAAGACTAAATCTTTTTTTTTTTTCACATTTTTCCCCAACTTCCGTCTTCTTCTTTTTCTTTTTAGTGTTTTTTTTCATTTCCGGAGAATCTGTGAAATTTAAATTCTTAAAGGCCTACGATAAAATAAAAATTGAATCAAATTTCTAGCCACGAATTAAGGCTAAATCTATTTTTTTTTCACATTTCCCCCCACTTCCGTCTTCTTCTTTTATTTATTTATTTTTTTTTTTTTGCATTTTCGGAGAATCTTTTACGGTGAAATTCAAATTCTTAAAGGCCTACCGTAAAATAAAAATTGAATCAAATTTCTAGCCACGAATTAAGGCTAAACTTTTTTTTCACATTTTCCCCAACTTCTGTCTTCTTCTTTTATTTTTTTAGTGTTTTTTGTATTTTTAGAGAATTTTTTACTGTGAAATTAAAATTTTTAACGGCTATAGTAAAATAAAAATTGAATCAAATTTCTAGCCACGAATGAAGGCTAAATCTATTTTATTTCACATTGATTTGTTTTATCGTAGATTTGTTCCACTTTGTATCCACTCCAATCAAAAAGCAATAAAAAAAATAATAAAAATATTGCTCGTCCACGAGTTTGGTAGCTGACATAGAGGTTTAACAAAAATCGTGTATCGGGTACACGATTTTGTTAACCTATTTTTGTCAATACTTTTTCCCTCCACCTTACTTTTGTAATTTCTTTCCTATATATCCTATTTTTGTCATTACTTTTAAAAATTACATTATTCTTGAACTTACCCCTATTTCATCATATGAAACGTATAAACCATTGTTCTTTTTCTATTTTATGGTATTTAATATAAATAATATTTTTATTAATTCCTCCAATTAATGTATCTAATACATCATATCAATTATATCACATATAATTGAAATTCCTCCTGTTAATTTGAACACTTCAAACTAACCCAAAATCTGATTCTAAACTTAAACCCATTTAGCTACTAAGGGGGCCTCATGGACCTGTAGCTTGAAGCTCCAACGGTACGTGAATAATTGATTAAACTCTTTAATCACGAGATCCACCATCTGTTAACTGTTGGTCGCTCCACTAAAGACTGACAGTTGCACTCTTCGCACTACAGATATATTTCTGTGTCCATTTGACCAATCAACAGTGCGATGACCCTTCACAAATCGCATAAGTACAACTAGGCCAATTTACCATTTTGCCCCTATAGTTAAATCTAACTCTTTAAATACCACTGATTCCTCTAATGAACAATAAGTTATAGTCCTACTATGACTGAGTCCTCTCAGGGTGTGGCCACTATGTTCAAGACCCAGAATCAACCTTTAAAGGAGCAATTTATCTACTTACCCCTACTTTAGGGAAGGAGTGAATTACATCTTGTGTAGCTGAGTTCCCAGCTCCCCAATCAAACAAATCCCCAACAAAGTAGGTTAGTTGAGTTGGCAATCTGGCCACTCTCACCCATACTAATAAAAAAGGACTGCCTTCATAGGCAAGAGTTCCCAACTTACTCAGGATTAAGGTCATGTCACCTATGGTCATTTTAGTGAAATGTAAGTTACAATTATCAACGACGTTATATAAAGAGACTAATCATCTCGTGGTTCGGTCTTATACAAACTCTTTGTATAGCATACCCCCACTCTCATGTCTCCATATGAATGGTCAGGATTAGATCATTTGTAGCACTTTACAACACTTGTAACATCTACAAAAGCGGGTCATATCTGTAATGTCACCAGGATAAGATATCCCTTCTTTATCCATCTACTATAGACCATTTATGTTATTAATTAAGGTATTATCCACTTGTATGTCTCACATACATGCTTAAGTTACATAAATAACAACGAATCTTAGTTTATTGGATTTGAGTAAATGTATATAAAATAACATTTATTTTATTAATAACTCTGTGTGTACAAAATTTTTACAAACTACAAGACCACTGGGAGAATTAGGACACTAATCCCAACACTTCGATCTTAGTGTTTCATTGGCTTCAATCTTAGTCCATGAACTGAGTATTTCATTGGTTTTGGCTTAAGTCCTTGACTTGATTGTTTCATCGACTTCAATCTCAGTGTTCTATTGGCTTCGATCTCAGTCCGTAGCCTGAGGATTCTGTCAGCTTTGGCCTAAGTTTTTTAATTGAGCGTTCCATCAGTTTTGATCTTAGATGATGGGAGCTAGGTAGACTAGACCTGATCTCGTAGATAATGTAGAGCTAGGTAAACTAGACATGGAGCCAAGTAAATCAGACTCGATCGTGCAGATGAAGCAAAGCAAGGCAGACCAGACTTGATCTTGCAGATGAGGTGGAGCTAGGCAAATCGAACTTGGACTATCAGAGATGAGGTGGAGCCAGGCAGACCAGACTTGATCTTCAGAGATGAGGCAGAGTCAGGTAAACCAAACTTGATCTCGCATTTGAGGTAAAGCCTAGCGGATCGGTCATGATCTTTCGAGCTGAGGCAGAGTCAGGCAAACCGAACTTAATCTCGCATTTGAAGCAAAGCTTAGCGGATCGGACATGATATTTCGAGATGAGGCAAAGCCAGGAGGATCGAACATGATCTTTCTGTAAGAGTAAATTAGCATGCAGCGGAAGTAACAAGGATCAATAAGCATTCATATTCATTAATTTTGGTAAAAATTAAAGCATGCTCATCTAATATAAGAGGGTTTGAAGTCATACCCAATTTTTATGCGCGGACTTTCTGGCGGTCGAAAATGCGAAAAAAGACCCAAAGTTAAGAACGATGAAAAAAGGTCGTGCGCGTAGACGGTTTTGCGAACGGAGTTCATTTAGTGCCCCAAATGGCTATCGGGCCCCGCGGGGTTGCCTCGAGGCCTTATTTTTTTGCGCAAACTTTCCGGCAAGCGAAAACGTGAAAATGGAGCAAGGGGTAAAGAACGATGAAAAAAAGTCGTGCGCCCGGACGGTTTTATGAACGAAGCTTATTTGGTGC
>NC_052360.1:70306252-70318952 GCF_009727055.1 Benincasa hispida | reverse complement strand
AACCAAATAGTTTTATCGGCCTGTGGGGTCCCTGCCCCAATTTGTACACCGTTATACTATGCTGTTGAATTTTTCCGCACGCGGGCGAAAAATGCGGAAAACGACCAAGGGTTAAGAACGATGAAAAAAACGCGTCACACCTGACGGTTTTGCGAACGGAGCCATTTGGTGCCCAAAATAGTTATCGGCCCGAGGGGGTTTCTTGGGGCTCCAATTTTTTGGCGAAACTTTCCGGCAGACGAAAATGCGAAAACGGACCAAGCTTAAGAACGTGAAATTTTACATGGAAGAATTTGACAAATGGTAGTCTGTGCACGCACAGGACGGTTTTTACGAACGGAGGCATTCATTTGATACCTCAAATGGCTATTGGGCCGGGCCAGGCTCTTGCGCGGTCTTAATTTTTGTGCGCGAACTTTTCTGGCGGGCAAAGACGCGAAAAACAAACCCAGGGATAAGAATGATGAAAAAAAGCCGTGCGCGCAGACGGTTTTGCGAACGGAGCTCATTCGGTGCCCCAAATGGCTATGCGGGCCCGACGGGCTGCTTCTGGGCCTAATTTTTGTGGCGCGAACTTTTCCGGACAAAAACGCGAAATCGAACTCAGGGTTAAGAACAGATGATAAAAAGTCATAGTGCGGTAAACGGTATTGCAAACGGACTACATTTGGTTGCTCCCAAATGGCATCGTGCTCGACAGGTGCCCGGGCCGTGTGACATACACCTGAGTACAGAACACAGATAGCCAGTTGTTATAAAGTCATGAAATACAATAGTGCTAACTTTCCGGCGGCAAAACGCGAAACGGACCCAGGGGTTAAGAAAAGAATAAAAAAAAAGCTATACGCGCAGAGATTTGAGAAGCGGAGCTCATTTGATTGCCCCAAATGCTATCAAGGGCCGGCAGGGTTGCACACGGGGCCCAATTTTTGTGCGCTAACTTTCCGGCAGGCGAAAACGCGAAAAACGAGACCCAAAGGGTATAACGATGAAAAAAAGCTTGCCGCGCAGCAGTTTTGGCAAACGGAGCTCATTCGGTGCCTCAACAGCTATCGGCCCGGCGGTCGGCTTGCGTCCGGGCCCAATTTTGGTGCGCAAAAATTTTTCGACGCGAAACGTGGGAAAATGACCAGGTTTAAAGAACGATGTAAAAAGTCGTGCAAATAGACGGTTTTGCGAACGAAGCTCATTTGGCCCCCAAATGTCATCGGTCGCGGGGCTGCCCCGGTGCTCAATTTTTGATCGGCGGAGACTTCCATGCGCGAAACAGCGAAAAACATCCAAGGTAAGGAAATGAAAAAAAAGGTCCATGCGCGCAGACGGTTTTGCAACGGAGTTATTTAGTGCCCCAAAATGGCTATCGGGCCCGGCGGGCGTGCCTCAGGAGCCTTATTTTTTGGCAGAAATAGCAAACTTTCGCGGCACGAAAACGGGAAAACATGGATCGCAAGAGGTAAGCGAAGATGAAAAAAGCCTTGCAGAGTCAATCAATATAATCTTTTTGTGAACGGAGAGCTCATTTTGGGCTCCATAAGTTTGGCTATCGGTCTGACGGGCAAGCCCGAGGCCAAATTTTTGTGTTGAGCGAACTTTATTCCGTTTCACGTACGAAAACATCGAAATACTAGAGAACACCCAGGTTAAAACAAATTGAAAAAAAACGTCAGGCGCAATCCAGACAGTTTGTGACAACGGAAAAGGAGCTCTTTTTCTTCATTAGTTTGGTGCCCTCAAACACCCAAATGGCATTCCTGGTCCAGCGGCGTTTCTACTTACCACAAACTCTTCGGGGCTGTTTCGTGCCTAATTTTGTGTGCAAAATTATATCTCCGGAACAGTCGAACGTGCGAATGGACCCAGGATTAAGATACGCATGGAAAAAAAGCATTGCTTCCGCAGACGATTTTCTGTGGCTCGAAGCTCATTCAGTGCTCCCTCAAATTCTGCTATCAAGTTCCGGCAGAGGCTTACCTCGGGGCTTGTAATCTACCATATTTAATATCACCATATTGATTCAAAAACTTAAATTGAATCTAAATAAGAGATACATAAATTACATATTATATATTTAATATTCTGTGTGTGTGTTGTTCTTGTTAATATATTATTATTATTTCCGATTGATACTATTTTTATTGTTGGCGCAAATCTTTTCCGAGTCAGAAAATAATGAGGCGCAAAAACATGAAAAACGTGACTGGAGTTTAATAGAATGTATTGAAAATAAAACCGGTTTCGTTCCTCCTGCAAAAATATATTATACTTTGGGACAAATTTCCCAAAGTTTTCAAAAGATAAATTTCTTCAAGTTTCAGGTAAAAAGTAAATTTTGCTGTTGCGCAAAGAGACGATTTTGTTGAGGACAGAAGTCATCGGTGCCACCAAAAATGGCTATCGAGCCCTATGTAGGGGCTCCTACGAGGAACACTAATTTTTGTGCTCCGTCGAACTTTTCGACTGAGACACTAATGAGAAAAAACCCAGGAAGAGAAGAACGATGAAAAAAATGTCGTCGTGTGCAGACAGTTTTTTACGGAACGGGAAACTCGATTTCAGTGCCCCAAAATGCTACGGCCCGACGGGGGCTGCTCGAGGGTCCAATTTTTGTGCAGCGAAACTTTCGGCAGGCATAAAAACGTAGAAAACGGTATCCCACGGGTTAAATCACTGATATGAAAAAAATAGCCCTTAAATTTTGCGCGAGCCAGACGATTTTGTGAAAGGGTTGCATTTGGTGCCCCAAATGAGCATATCGGGCATGGCAGGGGTATGCCCCTGAGGACCGAATTTTTCGTGCTTGCGCTACTTGTCCAGCGGCGAAAAACTTGAAAACGTTACCCAGGGGTAAGAACAATGAAACAAAATCTTAGTTGGCGTTGAAAATCGTGCCCGAGGCCCATTAGTGTCGCAAAATGCTATCGAGAACCGCACAGGGCTACCACGAGGCCCATTTTTGTGATATATGCTGCTCGTAACTTTCCGACGGACGAAAAAATGTCGGAAAACGGACCCAGAGGTTAGAACGAAATTGAAAAAAAGGCCAGTAGAAGCGCACTAATTTTTGACGAATAGAGCTTCATTTGTGCCCCAAATGGCTATTGGGCCCTCTAGTGGATTACCCCAAGCCTATTAATTTTACTATCCATATAAGAACTTGTCTGGATGTTGGACCAATTATTCAGCCAGGCGAAAATATTTGCAAGAAAAGATTGGAACCCAGGTGTTGCTTAAATAACGATGAAAAAAAGTTCATTAAAATCATCCGAGACGGTTTTTGCCTGAACGGAGCTCAAATTGGTGTCACCAATAATATGAGCTATCAGGTCACTTAGGTGCGGGCTGTCCATCGGGAACCAAATTTGATTAGTAGCACAAATTTATTCTTTAGTCAAGGACCGTAAAACACGAAAACGGACCAAGGGGTTAAGAACGATTATAAAAAAGCCGAATGCGCAACAGATTGTTTTGGAAAGGAAGCTCATTTGTGCCCCAAATGGGCAATATCGGGTCCCTCGCGGATCTGCCAGAGTTTAAAGAAAACAATGGTTCGTATTAGTTTCTAGAGATTAAAAAAAGGCAAACATGCATCCGGTGCCCAATTTTTGAACATGACCCGTCGCTCGAACTTTTCCGTCGGGACTCGAAAACGCGAAACGAACCCATAGGTAAAGTAACGATTGGATAAAAATGGTAAGCCGTAATCGCGTGTCGTCAATTTTAGTTTTGCGAATGGGTGACTGCATTTCGATTGTACAACTGTCTCAGTAATTGCAATTCTGTGTGACGTAACGACAAGAGTCTAACCAAGGGTGACACCGAACTTTTTCGTTACGAACCAAACTTTTCACCGGACAATTCCAATGGGCCACTCGCATTATAACGTCTCAAAAAACAGATACACCACTGGGCGTATATAAAGACTATGGAAAAAAATGACGTGACACGCAGGTTGAATGGTTTACAAAATTATCGAACAGAGCTCATTTGGTGTCCCAAAATGGCTACCTGCCCTGAGATTAGGGGCTGACCCCAGCGCTGAAAGAGACATGACAACAATGTGTATTGTGCGTGAACTGTTCCGGCAGGCGAAAACGCTATTAGAAAACGGACCCAGGGGATTAAAAACGGATTTTTGAAACACAAAATAATCCAAAGTTCATTCTGTTAAAGTTGCGCACATAACTCTCCAGTTTATTTAGCTCACATAGAGCTCATTTTACGTTAGCCTCAAAGATGGCTTTATCGGCATGTAGTGGGCTGCTCCAGGCGCTCTTAATTTCTGTCGCACGAACTTTCCGCGGGCGAAAACGCGAAAATTACCAGGGTTAGAACGATTGAAAACAAGTCATGCGCTGCCAGAGGTTTAGCGAACGGAGGTCATTTTGGTTTGTGCACCATTACAAAATGGCTATTGGGCCCAGTTAGGGGCTGCCTCGGGACCGGAATTTTTGTTGCCGCAAACTTTCCGTGTGCGTAACCGCGAAACGTAGAAACAATCAAGGGGATTTAACCAACGATGAAATAAAAAGTTGTGCGGGCGTAGACTGTATGCAGAAAGGAGTTAATTTTGGAAAATGTCGCATATATAGGAGGATAGAAATATTCGGGATTTCACTGAGCCAGAAGAGCCTGCCACAAGCGGTACCCGAAATGAGCGGCGGATAAAATACTATCCCTCGTTATCCGACGGTAAAGAACTATACAGCTTGGAAACGAACTTCTCAGCGTTTATTGGAATCTCTTGCTAAGCACTATTGTCCGCAATAAAGTTTTGACCCCTGACCAAGAACTTTTCAAGGTCAAGCCCAATTTACTGGAATTTCTATCACGCTAAGCCTGTGATCCCCAAAACTCTTTCATGTTCATTATTAAAAGAGAAGTTACAGGACAATGAAAACGGGTCCGGCTTTTTTAGGAACCTCCAGAAAACTAGGGCTATTGCATTTAGGGACTGAATTTCTGGGGAAGCTTGAATAGGTGAAAGAAAGGGGATCATCTCTGTTAAGGATGGATGAGTATCTGGGTCACTGGTTTTTTTAAAAGTAAGAAACTTGAAAACAACTTTCATCAAGAAATCTCATTTATTTCCCGATCCAACTGTCCCAGTTTATTACTCCTCTATTCTTCAAAAGCTCTAAAATGATGGTCAGCAACTAGAGAGGTTTGTATTAGGAAGCGAATTAATATGGAAAATCTGAAGACGTTAACTTGATAGATTGAAAATTGTTTATTTTCCCTTAGAATGGTATCTTATGATGGGTAATTTGGCACTTGGCAGCCTATTATCATTGGATGCAAAAGTTTGATGGTTGTTTACTTCCCATATCCTCCTTAAGGAGTTTATGATTAGTTCTAGATTGAGCTTTACCATTCAACTAATAGTTCATATAGCTAAGGTAGAACAAAACTATTGATGCGTTGTGTGCCTTGCTTTAAACCCTGCTTTCAAGTGGATAAGACCTGATAAGATAATGAACCTCACCAATAAGGTGGATAGCATAATAACATAGAAATATGAGAATTAAATGCAACTTATGTAAAGTACTTTACGTGGCGTAATGTTCACGACCATTGGACATCCTGGTCATAAATATCAAACGGTTTTTGCCGAAACTATGAGCAACAGCTGCTGGAAGAAATTTAAAACACAGTAGCAAAGTGGGTTTACTGTAGTATATTAGGTGAGAGTCCATTAGGAAAAAGATAACTTTCTGGTTAATAAAAGCTGAGAAAAAGAGCATCTAATATAATTTATCTTTTTTCTTTTATACTCTCCCCTCTTTCCATCTAAAATCAGATTTCAGGAATGTAAGATATTACGTGTGTCGTTATTAGAACTTGAACTTCTGAAGATTATAAAATATAGAAAACAAATAAACATTGGGAATCAAACAATCATTTCTAACCAAGTTGTCAGGACTTACGGTTCCACAATATGTGTGCAGGAACAAACACACAGTTTTACACTTTGTTATCTGAAATATATGAGTTTGAAGGTGAGTGTTGTGCTTTGTTTATTATGTGATAATCAGTAAATGTGATTGACTACCGTACAAGGCATCACTTATGAACTTAGCAGAAGGAATGATTCTAAGAGTTTAAAAATCTTCAATAAGAAATAAGAAACCCGTGACAATTCACTGTGGGACTGAAGCATAAATCTGCCCAGCTGCCCTCACCAGACCTGAATCTTGAGGCAATACAGAATACGTAACTTTGTGTGCATCGAAAATTTCAAGAAAATATTTGGATGGAGTTATCTTTGGACATTTAAAAGGAATTATATCACAAATTAGAAGACAATGTGAACAGTTAACAGAAGTAAAAACATGCAGGAAATAGGAAGAGATATTAAAAGAGAGTATATATAGGTGGCCCAAATACAACCTTCAGATATGCAATTAATTGACACGTGTACAAGAAAAGCAATATAACTTTTTTGAAAGCAAAATATACAAATAAATTCAAAGGATACTTTTCTTGGAAAGAATATTACAAAATCATACTGTTTATTTTTGGTTTAAAATTAATACTAAATAACGGGTTTTGAATCTTTTAGTTAATGTTGATTGGCTGGTATTAACATTTTGCTTGTGCCAATCACAAAGTGAGCTATGGATGACCCGTTTGATGTCGGTTACTCAACCCTCCACTTCATTTGTTCCTTTTTTTTTTTTTTTATTGGACAAATTTTCTAGTTTTCTCTTCCTTTAAATTGTATCAAAATTAACAAAGTAATTAAGAATTCAATAAAATGGAAAAAGGAAAAATTAATGAAAGAGAAAAAAAAAATTTGAGGCAAGTAGCGGGAGAATTGAGAGCAAGAAATCGATATCGACAATACTACAACAACAAGCCCGTAATTTCACTTTCGTTGAGAGTCTGATTACACAAGCAAAAAGTTACAAAAAACTTATGTTTTTAAAAAGTGGGTAAAGATTTTATTTTGGGTGAAAAGGGTTTCATCGGAAAAAAAACTTATAACTTCCTAGTAGGAGTGCATTTAGTAAAGATTTTGGGATCTCTTTGCCGGACGTTATTCACTCAGCATTTTTAGCTTTATTAGTTTTTTTTTTTTTTCTCTCTCATCTCTCTCTATGAGAACCAATGCTTCATTGAGAAAAACGAAAATAATACAAAGGAGCGTCCATGGAAAAGCCAAGCTTGAAAGTGGACATTGCAAAAATAAAATAAATAAAATAATTGATAATAATATTTTTTTTTTTTTTTTTTTTAAAAAAAAAAAAGACCTAACAGAAAACAAAATCACTCATTTAATTATTCCAATGGTAAAGGTCTAATTTTTAAACCAAACCAAATTGATTTTTTTCTTCTTTCTAAAAAAGGATACCACATTTTGCCGCACCTTAAGCAAAAATGCAAAAGAGCGACTTAATGCCTCCAAGATACAAGAGAGGACAAAAACCAATTAGAATTAAATCCCAGAATGTTTAATATTAATAGCACCATTTCAAATAGAAGTGATGATACATACTTTTATCAATGGTACAAAAATATCAACATGACAGCTTTAGTCGAACTTAAATAATATTATGAAATAACCTCCAAATTAATTTTGGATGGAACCTTGACTATAAATCATTTCGTATCGAGATTCATGACAAAAATAGAAGATTAGGAGTGTACCTTTGCCAGTTGGGGCATCTAGTTTAGAAACAATGAGGTACCATAGAATCTACTGTCCCCAAGTAATTGGTCACGGAACCTCTGATAAGTGCAACCCCATATTCAATAAAAAAAGACTTAATTTATATAGTAATACAATGAATCTTGGAGACTTTAGTTTGAGTAGTATGGTTGGCTGACTCATAGAAATGATGTATCATTGATTTTTTGTATTTTACGTGGTTATAAATATAGATATTTTCCCACTCTATGGCATGGGTCCATAAACATGCACGTATTGACACAGGTGGTTGAGAAAGAATTAGGCTGACATTAACGGTATCAACATTCAGTCCTAAGACTCAAGCTCTTTTTGTATTCTGAGCGATATGGGACAGCGATTGTGTGAGTAATAAAAGAAGGTCTAAACCTTCAATAAGCTTTTATTTGGGCATGATGGATTTTTGTGCCCGGCATTAGACTTTAATATCTCCTACTCTTAATATTAATGAATAGGTAAAATAGGTAACCTCCAGAAAAATAAATATTAATACCATGGACCTTAAAAAACTATTAACTCATAAGTAAATTTATACATTTAGTACTGTGTTCAGGATCAGTAAGCTTATCTGGTTTTCCACTCGAGGGAACTGATGAATTCTTTCCATGGAACCTATAAGAAAATACAAGTGTGGAAATTGCCAATCAATATTTTCACATAAAATGAAAGATGGAGCACGAAAGAGATAAATATATATTATACATTAACAAATTTAAATTGTATATAGTTGCCACTGCAATTCATAACAGTTCACCTCATTCAGGTCTAACTCTTGACTTATGTGCAGACATATACCCCTAGCTTCTAGCATCTAAAAACATTAAAGAAAGGGCTCAATAGATCCAACGTGACAGCATCTCCCAATACGAATATTATGTTGGCAGATCCAACGCCAAGGATTTAGCAAAAAAACTAACTTTTTTTAAAAGGCTGTTTTGGGAGAACCGGAATGTAATCAAGATTAATGGGAATCAGAGGAGTGTTGGAAAAAAGACAGCGCTGATGAAAAAAAACATACTATCAAAAGTAGTCTGGCAATGAAAAATGAGGCAATATCGTAGATAGTGCGTTTGTGAATGACGACAGGACCTTAGGGAAATTAAAAACGAGAGTGGATAATAAAAATTAGAAATACACTATGTCAACGTTGAAGAATGGAATGAACAGATTTGTATGATACGAAATACACAGTAGGCGAACCACATCACCACATACTATGAGTCCGAGACACCTCACATGATGTAGTGTGTTATTTCTCGATGGTCCATCTATCTGAACGGTTAAACCCCATCCCCATCAACCCGCGGGTCTGCACTCTCACAACACCCACTTATATATTGATGCGTGTGGCAGATACATTCCGTAGTTTATTAGCCTCACATGATACACAATACTCGGCACTGGGAAGAGTAAGCGACAGAAAGAGATGAGATTGGTGTAGGTACCCTAACAATGCGCAGAGATTCTCAGATTCCTAAAGTATAACAGAGTAAATGCAGCTTGAAATAACACAGATGTTTTAGGACGGGCTACGGCAAACAAACTACAATTTGTGAAATAACTGTGGAGGTCAATCCACAATTTATGCGTGCATTACCTCTACCAAGAACTATTCGGCTATAATCATCATCATACGCCAATACCGCGAGAGAAGGGTATGTTGCTATCTACCGGCCGACTCCAAATTTTGTCTCTGTGCTTTATTCTCGAATTATAGTTTCTGTTAGCAGACGGGGTGGCGAAAAATGCAAAAAGGAACCTTTTGGGGTAAAAAAACGGATGAAAAAAAGGTGGAGTTACATCAAGAAACTACTAGTAACATCTTTTTTAGGATAATTGTCTGAATAAAAAAAAATCTCAAGGATTTTACTCCTGGTAAAAAGGAGGGCTAGTAAGCCCAAGGGTAGAACAATATTTGATTGTAGAGTTAACCTAACACTGATTCCTTCTAGTGACAAGCAAGTACAAATGAGTCAAAGAACTGGCAGGTTTGACTAAGAGTACCTCACGTTCGCACAGCTCATTTTTCAGCCCCTATTAAACTAGAGAGAAGCACATAAAATCTAAAAGGCCCAGATAGTCTCAGTTCCGAAACACCAAAAGTCCTGTCAGCATTTTATTGCAATCAGTGCTCACACCAAGAAATACCATTTTCTTACCAAACAACAAACAGAAACGGACTTGCACCTTTATCATAACTGATATTTCCGACACCAACTAAACTTCAAAACACATAAAACTATAAGGTCAGGTAACCACACAAGCGCAATTAGTTGGAGTTTGCTCTGAAAAGAACCGCACAGTAGGACAGCTGAAGCCATACCTGGAAGTTTAAAAAACGCAGGGAAACTGAAGGCGTATGAAGAACCAAGCAGGGAAGTGAACAGTCGATGCACACCAACCTGAAAGGATGAGTGAAGGAAAGGTTGATTATAGGATGAAGAGAAGGAGAATAAATAGGTTAGGGTTGATGCAAAAAGAAGAAGAAAAGAAACGTTAGCATGGGACGGCGTAGAACGAGTGGAGCTGAGGATTCCGTGGGAGAAGGCAAAATTGTCGACTGAGAGTGGCAAACGCACAACGCCTTTCCTAGCCAGACTCTTTTGCCATATCAACCAACATTGCTTTCTGTCAGATTGAAGCTTATGGCCGAGGCGGGGAAAAATCTTCGCACGGTGACTGGAAGTTGGTTTGCAATGGCCTGGAAGCTTCGGTGATGAGTAAGGAAAAATTCAAACTACTCAATAAACCTTTCTGTTCAAAGGTTAAGCACGATGAAAAAAAGCCCTGAGCATATACCGTTTTGTGAACGGAGCTCATTTGGTGCTCCAAATGGCTATCGGGTCTGACGGGGCAGCCCGAGGCCAAATTTTTGTGTGCGAACTTTCCGACGAGCGAAAACACGAAAACAGACCCAGGGGTTAAGAACGATGAAAAAAAGTCGTGCGCACAGACAGTTTGTGAACGGAGCTCTTTTAGTGCCCCAAATGGCTTCCTGGCCCGGCGGGGCTGTTTCGTGGCCTAATTTTTGTGTGCAAAATTTCCGACAGTCGAAAACGTGGAAATGGACCCAGGGTTTAAGAACGATGAAAAAAAGCCGTGCTCGCAGACGATTCTGTGGTCGAAGCTCATTCAGTGCCTCAAATCGCTATCAAGTCCGGCGAGGCTTCCTCGGGGCTTAACTTTTGTGCGCAAACTTTCCGACGAGCGAAAACATGAAAACGGACCCAGGGGTTAAGAATGATGAAAATAAACCGTGTGCGCAGACGATTTTGTGGACAGAGCTCATTCGGTGCCCCAAATGGCTATCGAGCCCGGTGGGGCTTCCTCGGGACCTAATTTTTGTCCGCGAACTTTTCGACTGGCAAAAACGGACCCAGGGGTTAAGAACGATGAAAAAATGTCGTGTGTGCAGACAGTTTTACGAACGGAACTCATTCAGTGCCCCAAATGGCTATCGGGCCCGACGGGGCTGCCTCGAGGTCCAATTTTTGTGCGCGAACTTTCCGGCAGGCAAAAACGTGAAAACGGACCCAGGGGTTAATCACGATGAAAAAAGCCGTGCGCGCAGACGATTTTGTGAAAGGAGTTCATTTGGTGCCCCAAATGGCTATCGGGCTTGGCGGGGTTGCCCTGAGGCCCAATTTTTTGTGCGCGAACTTTCCAGCGGGCGAAAACTTGAAAACGTACCCAGGGGTTAAGAACAATGAAACAAAATCGTGCGCGTAAAATCGTGCCCTGAGGCCCATTTAGTGTCGCAAATGACGTACAAAATTGGGCCTCGGAATCCCCACTGGCACAATAGCCATTTGGTGGGCCACCAAATGAGCTCTACTTCGCAAAAACCCTGGTCTGAGCGCGCAACTTTTTTTTCAATCGTCTTAACCCTGGTCCGTTCCAATTCGTCCGTTCGCGCGAAAGTTCACGCACAAAAATCGGTGCCGGAGCCTGCCTCTACGGAATAGCCATAGCGCGCACTCAAATTGGCCTCAGTTGCACATACCATTGCGCGCGAGCTTGTTTTCATTGTTCTTTAACCCCTGGTACGCATTTTCAGTTTTCGCCGCGGAAAGTCAGCTTGCAACAAAAATTAGGCCTCATGGCAGAGCCCCCAGCTGCCCGTAAGCCATTGTGAGGCACCAATGAGACTCCTGTTCCAGTTAAAACGTATGCGGCACGCTTTTTTTCAATCGTAAGACTTAACCCCTGAGGTCCTTTTCACGTTTCGCCTGCCGGAAAGTTGCACGCACAAAAATTGGACCCGAGGCTTAGCTCCGTCTGTATAGATTGGAAAAATATTAATAAATGCTGCAGCGTCGAAAGGATTTGGCAACGGAAAACCTATGATGGAATTAATGCGGTGAACGGGTTGAGAAGGGTTTTGCTAACACTCCCTAGTTGCGTTCATGCCCTTGTGATCATGCACCCTGCCATACAATAGTAGATACAGCACCTCTCGGCATTGGTGATGCCACGGGCTTCTGGCCAGCAACTGAACGCAGTGTGATCATAGATAATGCGATTAAGATGATCTAGCTTAGCGCGTTGTTCGTACACTAATAAAACTCATATCTTTCGTTATTTATATGCCTGCATTGACAACAGACATTTCAACCCAAACATATAGCGCGACCCGCATAAATATTTCTATTTTTCCCATACTTCCCCTAGAGTTGTCATGCCTCCTAAGTATGCTAAACCACTGGGTTAACAAGTTCACACGCGAGCTTGTTCCTAATTTGTTGCCTCTATTTCTTGTTTATGACAGGGCCTATTCACGGTATTGACAAGTCTTTCAAGTTAGATTTCTTCTAACTAAGCTCTTCTCCGATACGATTAGGTTGGCATTCATCATATAATTATATTCTCTTCTCAAGCAAGACTTTTCTCCAGGGTGTTTTCGGGAAGCGAGCATACAGACCAAGTTAATCGCAAGCAATGAAATCTAGATCATGTAGCTTAGTTCTCTAACCCATTCAAACTCCGTTTTAGGCTACTCATGCGTATAAAGGA
>NC_052360.1:70299698-70306227 GCF_009727055.1 Benincasa hispida | reverse complement strand
GAACTTTCTGGCGGGCGAAAATGCGAAAATGAACCCAGGTGTTAATAACGATGAAAAAAAGTTATGCGCGTAGACGGTTTTGCGAACGGAGCTCATTTGGTGCACAAAATGGCTATCAGGCACGGTGGGGCTGCCTCGGGGCCAAATTTTTGTGCACAAATTTTCTGACGGCCGAAAACACGAAAACGGACCAAGGGGTTAAGAACGATTAAAAAAAGCCATGCGCACAGATTGTTTTGTGAAAGAAGCTCATTTGGTGCCCCAAATGGCTATCGGGCCCGGCAGAGCTGCACCGGGGCCCAATTTTTGTGCGCGAACTTTCCGGCGGGCGAAAACGCGAAAACGGACCCAAGGGTTAAGAACGATGAAAAAAAGCCGTGCGCGCAGATTGTTTTGCGAATGGAGCTCATTCGGTGTCTCAAATGGCAATCGGGCCCGACAGAGCTAACCCTGGGCCCAATTTTTGTTCGCAAACTTTCTGCGGGCGAAAACGCAAAAACAGACCCAGGGGTTAAGAACGATGAAAAAAAGTCGTGCACGCAGATGGTTTTTTGAACAGAGCTCATTTGGTGTCCCAAATGGCTACCGGGCCCGATGGGGCTGCCCCGGGGCCACATTTTTGTGCGTGAACTTTCCGGCAGGCGAAAACGCGAAAACGGACCCAGGGGTTAAGAACGATGAAAAAAAGCCGTGCGCACATACAGTTTTGCGAACAGAGCTCATTTGGTGCCTCAAATGGCTATCGGGCATGTAGGGGCTGCTCCAGGGCCTAATTTTTGTGCACGAACTTTCCGGCGGGCGAAAACGCGAAAATGGACCAGGGGTTAAGAACGATGAAAACAAGTCATGCGCGCAGAGGTTTTGCGAACGGAGGTCATTTGGTGCCCTAAATGGCTATTGGGCCCAGTAGGGCTGCCTCGGGACCGAATTTTTGTGCGCGAACTTTCCGGCGGGCGAAAACGTAGAAACGGATTCAGGGGTTAAGAACGATGAAAAAAAGTTGTGCGCGTAGACGGTTTTGCGAAGGGCTCATTTGGTGTCGCAAATGGTTCTTCTTGGACTAGCAGGCTGCCACAGGGCAGCCAATTTTTGTGCGCTGAACCTTCGGCAGCGAAAACGCGCGAACGGTACCCAGGGGTTAAGAACGATGAAAAACCAACTGTTCGCGCAGGAAATTTTGCGAGGACCTAGGGGTTAAAAATGAAAAAATCTGTCGCGGTAGAGGACATTTTATGAACATAGCTCATTTGGTGCCTCAAATGGCTATCGGGCACTATCAGGCTGCCCCGGTGCCCAATTTTTTGTGCGTGAACTTTCCAGTGGGCAAAAACGCAAAAACGCGGAAGTGGTCCAGGGGTTAGGAACGATTTGAAAAAAAGTTTTGCGACAGACGTGTTTTTCGAATGGAGCTCATTTTGGGTACCCCAAATGGTTTCTTGGCACGACGAGGTTGCCCCACCAGTCCGGGCCCAATTTATTGTGCGCGAAACTTTCTAGCGGGCGAAAATGCAAAAATGGACCTTGGGGTTAAAAACGATGAAAAAAGTCGTGCGACCAGACGGTTTTTTTGCGAAAGGAGCTCCAATTTGGTTGCTCAAATGATCTATCTGGGCTTAGCGCGGCTGCCCGGGCCTAATTTTTGTGACCGACCTTCCGACGGTGCGAAAACCGTGAAAACGAACCATGGGTTAGCGAAAGACCATGAAAAAAAGCCATTGTGCTGACGACTTTGCGAATGGAGCTCTTTTTGGGGCCCCAAATGGCTATTGGCCTGGCCGAGGTTGCCCCGGGCCCAAATTTTTTTGCGCGAATTTACGGCAGCAAAAGCGCGAAGAACTGATTCAATGGTGAAGAACGATGAAAAAATGTCGTGCGCTAGACAATTTTGCGAACGAAGCTCATTTTGTTCCCCCAATGGCTATCGGGCTACCCCGGGGCCCAATTTTTGTACGCAAACTTTCCAGCGGGTGAAAACGCGATAACAAACTCAAGGGTTAATAACAATGAAAAAGAGTCGTACGCTAGACGGTTTGGCAAACAGAGCTTATTTGGTGCCCCAAATGCCTATCGGGCCCGATGAGGTTACCCTGGGGCCCAATTTTTGTGCACGAACACCTTAATGCTTCATCGCATAGTCAAAGTTACCTGATCATTGCTAAACGATCGTTTATGCTCATACAGTGTTGCTAGAGAATCACAAGAAGCTGTTACATGATCAAGGAGACATGGCTTCACCCGGATGGTTCAAGACCCGATTCGCTTGTTTGAACCGGTGGACTCAATACTCTTTGTAACAGTTAGCTTTATTCTTAAGGATTTGAGGCTAATTATTCCTGTCCATCAACTTTTACTTGATGTACATGAGATGTATGTTTGTTTATATGCCATAGTGTATGACATATATATTTAAAACTCACCTTAGGTGCAGATATTCATGCATCATATATTATAAGTGTTATAATATAGTAAATGGCATGATGAAATTACAAGAAAGCATGCTCATGCATTAATATAAGCGTTATATTTATGCATGCATCAAGCATATTCATGCATCATCTTTATATTATAAGTGTTATAGTATAAGGGTGTATGAGAGCATGTATGCTTGGTTCATTGCCTTGTTATATAAGTGTTATATACCAGTAGTAATGAATGAACAATGCATGGATCATGACACTTAAGCTTATTTATAAGAGTTATGAATGCCTTATGAATGTGTTACTTTGCATTGTGGTTGGTTTTAGTTGTTTCCTTTTATAAGTGTTATAATGGAAATTAGAACTAAAATCAATAAGAAAGAGTTGCATGCGAACTTAGGTGAACTCATGTTTTAAAAGGGTTTTAAAATTTGATCTAGATAGACCTAAGTTCAAGGTTATGATGAGATTAGATACCTAAGTTTAATCTGAATTGGTTTAATAGGATTAAATTGATTTGAATAAAAGATTAAATTTGTATTCAATCTATCTATAAGGGACCTTTTGTCTGAGGTGGGTTCTGGCTAGGTTGGGGTATTTAAGCTGACGGAAATGGAACACCCATATCTTGAAACCTACCTGGAAAGGTGAATTAGATAGATTTGCTACAAGCATGTAGTAGTTGATCAAAAAATTCGTTAAAGAGTTTAATGAATGATGATAAAAAAGTTGTTCAACTTTCCAAAGTAAGAGTTACTTTTGGAAAAACCTAAAAAGTCACTTAATTAAAATCATTAGCCGTGCTTTTTCTAAGGAAACTAAACCCTAGGTTATAAAATACTCAGTGGGAGGAAAAGATATATATGATATGTCAATTCCACTCACGTTTCTCCCTTAATGTTCACACTGTGAGATTCATGCTTGGCCTTATGGTGCCCTGGGAGCATCATCTTTCGGATAGTGTTTGCATGAGTCAATATCAAGGTGGACGGATAGATTTTTATAGTAAGTGGGTGAAGGATGTGTGTCAACATGTCCTACGGTATCCTTCACTGGTTTGCGCCATGAGACCTTCTTGCACGTCCTCGTGGCACACTGGGAGCGTCCCCCTTCGGATGGTTTGTGCGGTTGGTCAATATCAAGGTAAACTCCAGAAATGGATAGAGTCGCTTTAGTTTTTGCCCCAATCGGATTTTTTCCCTTCAGATTGGCTGCTTGGGGCGGACTTTAGGATCTAAAATGAAGGGACACACTTATGGAAAATTGTTAAGCAAGTTAATGATTTCTTGAACATATCAATGATGGCTAGTAGTTATAGGAACATGAGTTGTTCTGGTATTAATGACTGTTTGAGAGTGTCTCAATTCAGAGGATGGATAAATTGACTACCCTTCGGTGGCTTTTGTCCTAAACCACTGAAGGGTCATTGCAAAATTAGATGTCACATGGGGTTCATTTAGATTTTGCTAAACTAGATTGGATTTTGTTTTAAAGAGTATTTTCTAAAATCTAATGTAGATCAATGTGTTTGTTTTTTTTGCAACATGTCTATGTATGATTTTCCATTAGTTGCCTTTTTTAATTTAACCTATATTGGAAAGAGTCCCGACCCTTCATGCACCACGAAAGGTTCGTAATGCATATGAGGTGTGGATGAAGGCTAATTCGATGGCCCGACTTCACATTTTGGCTAGCATACTCGATGCATTGGCCAAAAGGGTTGAGAACATGGTCATTGCACATCAGATCATGGACTCGTTGCAAGAATTGTTTAAACGTCAGTTCACACTTTTTGCTCAAAATGGGATGGATGAAAAAGAAACCAGTAGGATTAGTTCCAAAGATAATCTTTAGTCTTTCTTGAATGTTAAGGGACTAAAAGAGAAAGGAATTGTTACTGACTCAGATGAAGTTCATCAATGAGAATTGTTCTCTGAAATGGAACTTATAGCTTATTTAGGTTCTGATACTGATCCCACTACTCTCTAGAAGAGGAATAAGTCTAAAGACAGTAAATGTGATTTATTTGTCTTGGAGACGTGTTTGGTAGAGAATGATGATTCTGCCTAGATACTTGATTCAGGTGCTACTAATCACGTAAGTTCTTCCTACCAAGAATTTAGTTCCTAGAAAAAGTTAGAAGATGGAGAGTTGAATCTTCGAGTCAATACTGGTGAGGTTGTTTTAACTATTGTTGTAGGCAGGCCGAAGTTATTTTTGGACAAGAAACGTTATTTGTTACTGGATAATGTTTATGTAGCTCCTCATATCAAGAGGAACTTAATCTCAGTTTCTTGTCTGATTGAACAAGGTTATATCGTCTCTTTTTCTGAGATTAAAGTGTTTATTTTCAAGAATGGTATGGAGATTGGATTTGGTTCAGTGGAAAATAACTTGTATGTACTAAGGCTGTTAGTCATAAAAGTCGTACTTCATACTGAAATGTTCAAAACAGCGACAACTGCAAAATGACTAAAGGTTTCTCCTAAGGAAAACACCCATCTTTGACATCTAAGGCTAAGTCACATCAACCTCAATAGGATTGAGAAGTTGGTGAAATGTGGACTTCTAAATGGTTTAGAAGAAAACTCTTTGTCGGTATGTGAATCATGACTTAAAGGCAAGATGACCAAATGACCTTTTACTAGAAAAGGTTATAGAGCCAAGGAAACCATGGAGCTTATACATTCAGACCTCTGTTGTCCAATGAGTGTTAGAGCTTGAGGTGGGCATGAATATTTCATCTCTTTCATAGATGATTATTCAAGATATGGGTATCTATAACTAATGCAACATAAGTCTGAAGCCCTTGACAAGTTCAAGGAGTATAAGGCTGAAGTTGAAAACTTGTTAGGTAAGAAGATAAAAACACTACGATTTGATCATGGTGGAGAGTATATGGACTTAGAATTCCAGAACCATATGATAGAACATGGAATCACATCCCAACTCTCGACCCCAAGTACACCTTGATGGAACACGAAACATACGCAACAGAATTAGGACTTAATTACACTCTAAATGCTTCTAAACAAAAGGAAATAAGCATGCAAATTGAAGTGGAAAAACAGTAAATTAATAGGATAGGATAGAACTTTTGTAGCTCCCGAAAACCGCTTTTCCTTGCTAAATCTCGACCAAACTCTTTCGGACCATACTAGAGTTGACCTACTAACCTCTGGACTCAGAACCGAGTTGTGGGACCCGGTGAATGAAGAAACCAAGAGAGAGAAAGAGATGGGAAAAATAAGATGGAATTTTGGTTTTTGGTTTTCCCTTTGTTTTTTTTTAGCCCAATTTTGAAAAACTAAATTTGAAAAAAATTGCAAGATTTTAAATCCCAATTCAAAAGCCCAATTTATAGAAAAAAACCATGCAACAATTGCATGAACCAAAACCATAAAAACCCAACACCTATAATCCACTATCTTAGTGGGCTTAATGTCTCCATTATAAGCCAATACCTAGCCCACTATTTTGTTAGTGAAATTATCCAACAAAAGTTTGGATTTTCCCACTAACTTCAGTCAAAGGGCACAATAGTCATTTGGTCAAAGTCAAACTTTGACCAAAAAGTCAACATTTTGACTTTTTATGATTTTTTCCGTGTTGACTAATTTTGACCTCCCGAACATGAATCCACATTGATTTTCTCAAAATTCAAATCATATTTGAATATAAGGTCGGCCAAAGTTTGACTTTTAAAAGTCAAAAAGTCAACTCTTTGATTTTTTACATCTTTGACAATTTCCATTATTTCCAAGCTTCCGAATATGAACGTATTCATATTCTTGATATTTAAATCACATTTTAATATTAAAGCTATATCTCTAAACTGAAAAACCCGATCACTATATCACATATACTTGTCGGTTTCTCTCTCTTCACCTAATTCGAACAATTCGAATCATTCTATCATACTGTTCTATGTTTATTCCATATGAGCTAGTAAGGGAACCTCTAATGAACAATTGGTTTAAGGTCCAACCTATAAACCGAATCCCTCTCGGGCCAAGGAGAGGGTGGGGCCCCTTGTTCAAGACCTGGATTCAGTACTAAAGGGAACAAGCTATCTACTATCCCTATAACGAGTAGGAGTGAATTCCGTCTTG
>NC_052360.1:70290602-70298767 GCF_009727055.1 Benincasa hispida | reverse complement strand
TTATCACAATATAGGGTGATAGGCAGATGCATATTTGGAAAGACTTCTAAATCTATCAAGAATTTTCTCAACCATACTGTTTCCTTTGCTGTTTCACAAGCAGCTACGTATTCAGCTTCCATTGTGGAGTCCGCAATACAGTTTTGCTTCACACTTCTCCACACTACTGCTCCTCCATTAAGAGTGAACACTGATCCAGATGTAGACCTTCTAGCATCTTTATCGGTTTGAAAATCAGAGTCAGTGTATCCAGTAAGGATAAAATCCTTAGTACCATACACGAGCATGTAGTTCCTCGTTCTCCTAAGATACTTGAGGATATTTTTAACGCCAGTCCAATGATCATATCCAGGATTGGACTGATACCTACTGACTATCCCTACCGCGTAGCATATGTCAGGTCTAGTACATAACATTGCATACATCAGGCTCTCTACTGCGGAAGCATAGAGAATGCATCTCATATCCTCAACCTCTTGAGGTGTCTTAGGACATTGATCCTTTGATAAATGAATTCCACATCTGCAAGGTAACAAGCCTCTTTTGGAATTCTGCATCTTATACCTAGACAACATTTTGTCTATATAAGTTGCTTGAGACATGGCTAGTGTTCTGTTCTTGCGGTTCTGAATAATCTGAATCCCGAGAACATACTGCACATTTCCCAAATCTTTCATTTGGAACTGCGTTGCTAGCCATTTCTTGATGTCAATTAGGTATCCTACTTCATTCCCAATGAGTAGAATATCGTCAACATATAAAACTAAGAACGCTATAGTAGAATTGATGATCTTTTTTGTAAACATAAGGCTCGTCAACATTCTGTTCAAAGCCATAAGATTTGATCACATTATCAAATCTTATATTCCAAGATAGAAGCTTGTTTCAACCAGCTTACAAACCTTTTGTTCTTGACCCCGTGCAATAAACCCCTCTGGTTGAGCCATATAGATACTCTCCTCAAGATCGCCGTTTAGAAAGACTGTCTTGACATCCATCTGCCAAATTTCATAGTCATAAAAGGTGGCAATGGATAAGAGTATTCTAATCGACTTAAACATGGCAACGAGAGAGAAACTTTCTTTATAGTCCACTCCCTCTCTCTAGGTATAACTCTTTGCCACAATTCGAGCCTTAAAAGTCTGTACTTTACCGGCTTGGTCTCGTTTTCTCTTGTAGATCCACTTACAACCAATTAGTTTTACATCATTTGGTTGATCTACAAGTTCCCAGACATAATTGAAGTATATAGACTCCATTTCGAGGTCCATGGCTTTGACCCATTGATCACGGTCCACATCTTTTATCACCTGTTTATAGATCGATGGATCCTCTATACCGTCATTTGGTATGACAATTTGTGTTTCTGTTAAACCCAAGTAACGGTTAGGCTGATGAACAACCCTCCCACTATGTTGAGGCATTCTTAACTCTTGAGAAGGATGTGACCGACCAGATGTACTAGTTTTATCTACCACTTTAGTAGATGAACTAGCTCTATCTGTAGCGTCTTTGGAAATTTCATTCAATACTAGTCTACTACGAGGTTGATGACTTCTTATGTGGTATTCCTCTAAGAATGTGGCATTTGTCGATACAAATACCTTATTCTCTTGAGGATCGTAAAATAGACCACTTTTTGTTTCTTTTGGATAACCTACAAATAGGCATAGTTTTGAACGACGTTCCAATTTTTTAGGATTTTGCACCAACACGTGTGCCGGGCATCCCCAAATCCTAAAGTGACGTAAAATGCCTTTATGCCCTTTCCATAGCTCATAAGGTGTTTCTGAAACACTTTTAGAGGGAACGTTATTCAAAATATAGATAGCAGTCTCTAATGCTATCCCCAAAAGGAATCAAGTAACTCAGCAAAGCTCATCATTGAGCGAACATATCCAACAAGGTTCTATTTCTTCTTTCAGATACACCGTTCTGCTGAGGTATATTAGGTGCAGAGAGTTGTGACTTGATTCTGTGTTCTATCATATAGTCCTAGAATCTTAAGTCCATGTACTCCCCACCTCGATCTGATCGTAGTGTCTTAATTGTTTTACCTAACTGGTTCTCAACCTCAGCCTTATATTCTTTGAACTTTTCAAAAGAATCAGACTTGTGATGCATTAGGTTAAAATATGACCATCGACCCTTGAATAATCATTAATAAAAACTGATCGAATATATTCTCATCACCCACCTCGTGCTTTGACATTCATCGATCCACATAGGTCCAAATGTACGAGCTTTAAGGGTATTGTGGCTCTGAGATCTTTTCCAGTAATAATGATCTCTTAGTCATTTTTCCCTCAAAACAAGACTCACATGGAGGGTAAAGAATTGTCTTTCTAACTGATTTAGGAGTCCATTCTAACCAATCTCTTAATTCCTATTGAGATTTAGTGACCAAGGCTTTAAGTGCCATAGAATAGGCATTATAGAGAATCTTTTTTTCTTTTTATTCTAAGTTTTTGACTATTCTAAACATCTTAGTATTTAAGACAAATTTTACTTTAGTTGGTCTTAACTTATATAAGTTGTTTTCAAGTATAGCAGACAAATTTTGAATACCTTTTCTGAAAATGAATGCATCATAACTTCAAAAGATATTTTATAAATTTGTTCCATAATACAATCGATAGATATTAAATTCCTCTTCATAAGAGGTGCATAACAAACATCCTTAAGTATGATATATCTATCGTTGAAAAACAACTTCAAAGTCTCCCACTGCTTCGTCCGAGACAACCTCTCCTGTTCCAACCTAAGGGTGATCTTCACCTTCTTTAAGCTTTTTCCAGGAACTAGTTTCCTGAGAAAAGAGAAGCAAATATAATTAGTGGCTCCTTGAATCCAATATCTAGGTTGAGGTATCATCCTCCACTAAACATGTCTCAGCAACTAGTAAATCATATTTACCTTGTGCTTCTTTCAAGGCAGGGGCCTGAGGACATTCCTCAGTTAAGACAAATCTCAGGTCATCTTATTATTTTAGTGTTGAAATCATATTGTTTTCCATGTTGAGTAATATATCGCCGTTTAGTTTCTCAGAAGCTAAGAGTTGATCTAGAGAGCTAGTCATGCTGAAAAGAAAAACATATCCTTTTTAGTAAAAAACATTAATCTTTTTAAATCCAATCAAGTTTAGCAGAAAAACTTAATAATGTACCCTTCATTATTATATTTTGCAACAATATTTCAATGGTTTAGAATAACCTCCACCGAAGGGTGATCGACTATTCCTCCGTTGAACCAAGACTATCTTGACTAGATACTATCACCAGAATAACTCTTATCCCTATAGTAACTCAGTTATCGCTACTTTGGTCAAGAAGTTACTAACACTTAGTAATTCTCGTAAGTGTGACCCTCCATTTTCAGACCTCAAGGATCGGAATCATTATGCTCCTGAAGTTGGAAAGACAAGAATGAAAACGGACCTGAGAGACCCTATCTATTTCTAGAGTTCGTGGAGTTCCGAATCCTATAATACAACCCTCCGATTGGTAAGGTCGCTTCAGGGCAGACATGCAAGCGCATTATAGGAATCTCACGGTGCAACCTAATGGAAGAGATCGTAGAATGTGTTGACACACTTCCTTCTCCCACTTACTATGAACAACTTCCCCTATTCACCTTGGTATTGACTCATGCAAACACTCTCCAAGTGGAGTCTGCTCCCAGGGCGGCCCAAAGCAAAGCATGAATCTCACGGTGTGAACTCTTGGGGACACTAGAGCTAAAAGTACATTACTTCTCTCCAGTTGAAATGTTCTAGACGGTTAGGGTATAAAATACTTAGCAATACATTTCGGCTAACTAAACATATCCTAAGTCTAGGTGATTCATCTGAGTATAACTTTTATACTGGATTTTTAACCTACGATGTCTAGGTGATAACTAAATAGTCAAGTCTTATACATAAAACGGCATTTAGTACGTAAAAAGTGACTATTTCATGGTTCAGTCTTATGTAAACTCTTTACATAGGATGCCCCCACTCACATATCTTTATATGAACAATTTAGGATCACATCGTTTGTACTAACTACAAACTGGGCTGCATCCATAGTGTCCCCAGAATAAGGCGCCCAACCTTATTCATATACTATAGACCATTGTGGCTATATATTTGAACTTGATCCACATTTATGTCACTACATAAAGTTCAAACTACATTTAATAGCCTTAGGACCTTAGTTTATTGGATTCAAGATTACAATTTCAATAACAACTTTATCGAAAAACAAAACAGAATATGTTTATTAATTTACAAACTACGAGTTTTAGGACATAAAATCCAACACACCTCAGCAGAATGGTGTATCAGAAAGGAGAAACAGAACCCTGTTGGACATGGTTTGGTCTACGATGAGTTATGCTCATCTTCAAGACTTGTTTTGGTGATTTACAATGGAGACTGCATGTTACATTTTGAACAATATTCCTTCAAAGAGTGTTTCTGAAACATCTTTTGAGCTATGGAGAGGTCGTAAAGGTAGTTTATGCCACTTCAGGATTTGGGGATTTCTGGCCCACGTGCTTATCGCTAACCCTAAGAAGTTGGAACCGCGTTCGAAAGTTTGCCTATTTGTAGGCTACCTCAAAGAAATTAGGGGTGGATGCTTCTATGATCCAGGTGAGAACAAGGTGTTTGTATCGACATCACCAGGAACATCACAAGCGACTCAAGGACTTTGCTGACGTAAGATTATTCCTATCTCTAGTGAACAATAGCTTACATTGCTTAATGCAACCAACCACTTTCTCTCTCGGGCAGTTAGTTGTTGCTGACTTTACTCATAGACAAGCATTGCGTTCGCCTATAGATAGGCATTGCTACAGCCTCACACTAAGCAAATAAGGTTTTCTCACACACTCATGCAACGCACACCTCTCGGTGGTTTGCTACATACTTCATATCTCTAATCCACGTGACTAAGTATGTGATACTCTAGCAATCTCACTAAGTGATGCAATAAAAGTTAAGGATGCTAAGTAAATAAGATGGAGACGGAATCAAAGGACACATAGAAATGTATTAAACACAAAATGTATACAATACAATATAAGAAAAGAAGAGAAAATGAAATGACCGGCTAGAAGAAATGACTTGCTTCCAGCAGATGTGCATCAAGGCTGCTAGTGGTGCCATGGATGGGCGGAGAAGCTGACTCTCTCGAGATCTAGCTCCGGTCGAAGGCTACAATCATCACTCGGAATGGATGAAGGAGGTGAAGAACTCTCAAGCTTCTTCTCACGCATTTGTCTAGATCGCAGGGAAAACCCTAGGTTGCAGGGGTAATCCACGGACAAGTTGGAATTCTGCTCATCAGCTTCTTTATATAGAGCTTGGATCGCCGACAGCATTAACGGGTTGCTCTGATTCTGACATTCATGGCGCGTTTAGTTCTTTCTTAACCTCTTTTGCTAACAGCATGGTAGGTGAGATGTCAACATCATCTTTTTTATTTTCCCAATAGATGCGTTGATGAGTTCATTCCACCAACCTTGCGTTGATCCCTTTATCATGTGTTATCGTGTAGCCACAATCATGCAGTGACCGCATTCTCTTAATACCGCAACTCTACACGATGATCGCAATTGCTTGATGAGCGCAACTCCCATGCGATGGACGCATGCGGCTGATTACCGCAACATCCATGCGTTAATCGAATGCGTTCGCCTTTGCGATGGAGAGTTTCTCCGCATGCAGTCGTCTATGTGGTGGTCCGATTTTCACGTTTGTGTTCACTTCCTGCGTTAGCTACAAAAATAGACAATTGAATGCATAATAATGGGTTAGCCGAGATTCATCATGTTGAACAACGCAAGCTCATTTTATCATGAATTCCTAACATAATTGCCACATATTCTGCTTAACAGCCTTCATAATTCTAAGTAAAAGGCCTAAGATGACATGCATTTCTGCATGTCATCAGCTTCATCTTCTAAACAATCGAATACATCATCTATACGATAGACAGTTTTCATCTCCCACTTACTCGATCGTCTACCTCATGTTTTCCTCAATCCAATATCATACAAAGCCCACAACTCCTGGATTCTCACACCGAGATTACCAAGTTAACCATTGTGGTGGTGTTGTAAATTCATTCGTGGATCAAGTTGGACTCGACTGGGTTCGAGGTACATCCAATTGTTCGTGTTGTTGGCTATTCGTTCATTGTATTCGTGTTCATGTTGATGAACGATTTGCTAAACGATAGAGGGATATTTGTAGAAGAGTTATTCAAAGGTACGCATACTCTATCCCTTGTATCTTCTTGTAACATGCTATAATTTCTAATTATGCATAATTTGTTCGTTTTCATTTAAGACTGTAATTGTTTGTGTTCATTCTAAATGGGATTTAGAACATTCCACTTTCGTTGCTCATGGAGATCTCGGTTTAGGTTTCCTTCACGAAGTTGGTAGAAGACTAAGATTGAACCGATAAAATGCTCAAGTCAAAGACTAAGGCCTAAGTCGACAGAATCCTCAGGTCATGGACTAAGATTAAACCAACGGAACACTGAGATTGAAGTCCATGGAACACTCAAGTCAAAGACTAAGGCCAAAGACGACAAAAACCTTTGATCGCCAACTGAGATCGAAGTCGACAGAACACTCAAGTTAAGGATTGAGGTGGTCGACGGAATCCTCAATTTGCGAACTAAAATCAAACCAACAGAACACCAAAGTCCGTAGAACACTGAGATCAAATGTAACAACCGGATCCTTACATATTATGGTTCGACCACTACGACATGCATACTTAGACATTTCTATCATGAGATGAGTTTTGGCAAAAATATCAAAAGAACATATCTAAGATTTCATAATTAGGTAGAAAACTATATAAAAAGTTTATTTTACAAAACACCAGGATCCATAAAACATTAGCGTAGTGATACAAAATGCATATGCCTATAATAGTGAGTTTGATGGTTGGCCATTTGAGCGATGTCCAGTTCTGCCACCTACGCTGTGTCCTTACCTACAAAGTCTGTAAAAATAGGATGAGTATATAATATACCCAGTAAATAGTTCTCACATAGGATAGTGACCAAATGCACAATCACATGCAACATGTCTTGAAAATATATGATTGGGACCGAAAACATATAATAACATGTGGTGGTCGGTTATGCTTCTAACGTAAATTTCTCCACCCTGATAGGAAGATGAGGACTTAGGCGGAAACTAACCCATTTGATGATTAGTGGGTTATGCAGTCAGTAGTGCCAGAGTCGCATCCAACATCAACCATTAACCTAAACGTAAGATTGGACTAGAGGGGTGCAACCATACATACCCTGTTAGTCCCTAGCATAATCTTGACATAGAATTGGGTCTAGAGGGATGCAACCATACATGCCCTGCTAACCCTAGAAGCATAACCTTTATCTAATTAAAATTTAATCTTATGAACAAATATAATGCATGGGGTCCCTTGTCGATAAACGTAATTTAAACATATAATGCAACATAACAATAACATGCTTATGCAACAGATTAAAGGTACACTACCATGAAACACTTAAAGAGCGAGTGAGATAAACTACTTACCTTGACTGCGATCCTAGTTATTCCTTATTATTCCTTATGGTTTAATCAGTAGAGCTTTCCTTCTTAAATCAGAAGGAAATTTGGGCAGCACTTCCCTTGCGTTTTCTCCTTCTAACTAACAGAATTACTTCACTCTTTTCACACGATTTTTACTACTGAGTTTTGTTTGAGAATCCGTTTAACTTCCAGCCTAAAACCCCCTATTTATAGCCGTTTCCAACTCTTCTCTGTGTGACAACTCATCCTACAAATGGCTTCTTTAAAATTACTTAGGTTTAAGAATTTCTCTTAATAAGACACCTAATTTTGGCTAACGTATGCCCTTACGTCATCAAACATTGTTTGTATTCCATTTTAAGGTTCTCCATGTATAATCTATAAGATCGTGGCCAAATTCAACGCATAATCCACGCTTCTGTCCAAATCTCGCTCTTTCTGTTCTCAGAATCTCGCTCTCTCTAACTTTCTCGCTGGTTTGCTCTCGTGACTCTCGCTCTCGCTCCCGCTCTCTCCCACTGTCTCGCTGAGAATCTCACTCTCTCCAATTTTCTCTCCAATCTCGCTAGTTTTCACGCATGGGTTGCCTTCACTGCTTG